>NC_021160.2:6429096-6451147 GCF_000331145.2 Cicer arietinum | reverse complement strand
TTATTCAGCGATTTATTCAGCGATTTATTATTCATCTGCCAATCATATCATTTAAAACAAAATACAACTCAAAAGTATCAATCATCTGCCAATCATATCATTTAAAACAAAATACAACTCAAAAGTATCAATCATCTGCCAAAGACATATAATCTGAATTATTTTCTAAATCTAAAGAACCCCAATGTTGTAGACGTCCTGCATAAGCGATAGCCCATGATGTAGACTCATCGCTACGATGCTTCTTCCAATGCCATGCAAGTGGTGGTAACGGACATGCAGATTTCAATTTAACTTGAACCCAATGATTTTCGTTAACAAAACCAATGCTGATAACACGATCACGTGACAAATCTCCATTATGTGCACCCCTCAATGGGAAAAAAGTCAAACAAAAAGTTTTTGCTAATGTAACAAGAACGAGATTATATTTTGTTGCTATCACGTAACCCATATCAGGAATGGTCATCCACTTCTCATTACCTTGGTTTTCCAACTCAGTTACAAGTAAAGACTCTGTCACTTCTTGCAAACGTTCCTTGAATAATGCAGCATATAAATCAGGTTTGGACTTAATCTCTGTATACAACTGCCGACGTATAATGCTCCAGTATTCTTCACCATAACCAAGTAAAGCAGCAATAGCACGATATCCACAGTTTCCATCTGCTTTAACATTAACTATGTCTTCAATATATGGATGAATTAAAGAAGGAAACTCGTGGAAATATTTTTTAACCTGGTGGGAGACTTGTTTGGATGCTTGATGGGAGACTTGTTTGGATACCTGCTGGGAGACTTGAGTATCAACATGCTCAAAGTATGATGGGTCGCGATATACGTCATATCCCTTCGGCTTATTGCCTTTTTTCTTAACACCACCTTTTGTTTTGATTTTATCCACTGGTGCACACATTGATGTTGTCTCCGGATATGCTATTTCACGCAACTTGCTCTTTAAAGCCCTTCTTCCAGCAATATTAAGTGTTTTCCATTTTTTCCAAATTATATCCATCTCCGATGTAATGTCCAACTCTGAATCATTTGTCAACTGGTCATTCTCTTGATCACTATTCAAGGTTAATTTCCTCCAATGTATATGAACAGCATCTAATGGGATTGGAACACCTTTCATCTTGTATCCTGCTAACTCACATGCACAAGGTAATCCATGAGTCTTTCTAAGTATACAACAACACACATCTTTGTCGTTACCGACATAACTGACTCTCTTGTATTCTTCAACAATATCACCTAAGGCTTTCTTGGATACCACCCAAGTCAATTTCTCAAAGAATG
The DNA here is from genome assembly GCF_000331145.2 of Cicer arietinum. Taxonomy (NCBI): domain Eukaryota; kingdom Viridiplantae; phylum Streptophyta; class Magnoliopsida; order Fabales; family Fabaceae; genus Cicer; species Cicer arietinum. Next base: position 6,449,848 of record NC_021160.2, on the reverse strand, counting down.
GATTGTTGTGTATATGCTCTTTGCGACCTTTACTTATCTCAAATGAACCTTTGATCTTAATAATTTGAAACTTCAACATGTCATTCATACCATTCCATGCCTTACAAAAATCTCCTTTACTGTGTTCCAAAAATCTCTTCAATGACCAATGAGCAGACTCAACCCTAATATTTAAACAAAAAAAATACAAAATGTGAAGTAATGATCATATATCATGCATAAATCATATATCATATATCATACAAAATGTGAAATTTTAATGACATACCTATTAGTCGTAGTATTTCCTAGATGCAATACTCGATTGGTCCATGCTTCAACAAATCTTTCCTTATGAGGATTCAACCATGTGTCTCTGACGTAGTCAAAGAAAATAATATTATCGACACATGCTTGCTCAAATACTTGCAAAAGTTCCTCGTACTCCTTCTCTTCAGAACAATAAACAATTTTCCTCCACAACTCAAGAATGGGTTCTTGCATGTCTTTCTTTAATATATACTGTTTGCATTTGGCTCCAACATTTTTGTTAATATGAAGTTGACAAAGTAAATTTGTTGAAGATGGAAATACAACTTTAATTGCATTCATTAAAGCCAGTTCTCTGTCAGTCACAATCACCTGAGGAAATGGCGTGTTTGAAAAAAACAACTCTTTTAACTTCTCCAATGCCCACCAAAAGTTGTCTTGACGTTCAGAATCCATATAAGCAAATGCAACATTAAATGTCAACCAAGTTGAAGTTACACCAACAATTTCAAACAACGGTAACCTATACTTGTTGGTTTTGTAGGTGCTATCCATGATCAATACAAGAGGGAACATGTTAAGCAAAGTTATGGAATCTGTGTGCGTCCAAAACATATCCCTCACAACGTTGGAGTCCTCATGAGTCCTACTCCAACAAGTATATTTCTCAGCTTCAAGTAACTTCAACAAGTGTTGCATATCAGTTCTAGGTCCCATCAAATTCTTCCTGTATGTACTTCGTCGCTTGTAAATTTGATAGATACTAGTCACATTCTCCGTATCTCGATCTCTCAAAGATGACAAGATATGTCTCGGTGCAACGTGATACTTTGTCAACTCGTCAACATGTTTCTTATCTTCTTCTGTTAAGCGTCCCATAAATGCATTATTCTCAAAAGTAGCTACTAACTCATGGTTGTGAAGTCCACAGATTAAACTAATAATCCATCCTTCATCATTTTTCAGTGGTCTCGCTTTAAGTTTAAACGGACATCCACACTTTTTAGTTGAAGTACCTGTGTCATTTGTATTTGACTTATATTGTCCACCTCTATCACAACCAAGAATTACTTTTGTCTTTCTTCCTCTCTTTCCAGTCTCTACGTCTGATCGAGTAATGATAACTGCTACTCGATTTTGTCGACCTATCTCTCTTGCCCATGATATGACAGCTTCTCGTGACTCAAAAATTTGATCAGTTGTAAATGCTTCAGTTAAATCTATAAATACTGGTCGTGTGTTTTCCATCCCTAGTTCAAAAAAAACAATTCAAATAAAATAACAAACAAATTAAAAGCATATTCAAAAAAAAAAATAAAAAAATAAAGAACCGGATTTTTGAAATTTCCGGGTTAACTACCGGAAATTTCAAAAAACCAAATTTCCGGTGAACAAAAAATGACTACCGGAAATTTCAAATTTTTTGAAATTTCCGGTAGCTTCCGGAAATTTCAAAAATCCGGTATTCAAATTAAAACTACCGGAAATTTCATTTTTCAAATTTCCGGTAAAAATTATAACTACCGGAAATTTCGATGCAACTTACCGGAAATTTCAGGAATTTCAGATTTCTGGGTAATTTTTTTTAACTGAGAGTAAATGAATTTTATGAATTTTTTAAGGATAAAATTGGATTTTCAACAATTTGGGGGGGTATAGGTTTAAATGGGGGGGTACAATAGCCAGTTTTCTCTGATTAGATGTTTTTTTATACTACATATTTGGTCCTTACACCCTCACATTTTTAATATTTATTTGCAATCCTAAGGAAAAGATTTTCTATTTTTATTTTTTAAAATATATTTTTGTTTTATTTTGATGAAATATTTTTGAAATAAAAACACTTATAACATGTTTTTTTTACTTATCATCACTTAGCATATTTTGAGTTAGGTGAGTTTTTTTTTTTAATATTTTATTAAGATAGTATTTTTTTTACTAAAGAGTATTTATAACATATTTCATTCATAATAATATGTTGTTATACAAGTAGCAATGTCAATAAAGACTTATAGATTAGACATAGATGTGGTCCCTAGAGCTACATAATGAATTGTTTGGCTTATCTTCGAATAAAATCAACACAAGAGTTTATAAAATGAGAACAAGATAAGAACTTAAACTCTTCAAAAATAGCACTAACTCATAAACATTACTCTTAGAGCTATAAAAAAATATCGAAAACACTTTTAAAATCGAATTCGAAATCAACGCGACTTAATTGAAGCTCACAAACCCATTTCAATGCAAAAAGGAGGTCGATTGCTTCGCCAATATCAACAATAGGAGAAATCCATTATATGGCATTGTTCCTTTTATTTCGACATTTCCAAATACTCCAAATGATTATCGGTTTGAGGGAAGTACCTAACTTTGAAATAGTGAGTTGTGAGACTATTATGCTTAGTAATAAAATTCCAATCCTGACTTGCCAAACATTGCAATATTATAGGCATGTAAATTTTTGAAGCCCGTGCCACCATGTTGTTTAGTCATGAATAACTTGTCTCGCTAGAGCCAATGTACATCTTTAGAGTGAGATTCTGAATGACCTCACCAAAAGGAGTTCATCATCTTCTCAATTTCATTCTCAAGAGTTGTTGGGAGGAGAAAACACTCATAACATATGAAGGAATGACTTGAAAGAGCGACTTGATCAAAGTCTCTCTCCTCGCTTTCGACAAATTAACACTTATTGATTCAAGAGTTTATTTTTTGTCAAACAAAATCTTTGGAAAAACGTAAGGTTTCTTTTGTGCTACGACCGACCATGGACGAGACACCCAAATATTTCTCAGTACCAAGAATATTTTGTACACCCAAAATATCATAGATTTCTTGTTTCAGCTCTTGAATAACATTTCTACTATAATAGAATTCTGATTTTTGAAAATTAATTGCTTATCCATGAAGTAGCAATGTTGATTTACAAAGAAGAGGGGGTTTTAATTGTAAATGTTCTTATTTAAAATTTCTCTAAAAAATTTAAAAATTTAACTCAAGAATGATCTTGGTTAAGAAAACAGAAAACAAATAACGTTCTTGGTTTTTACCAGAAAACAAATAACGTTATTGGTTAACTTAAAATCAGAAATTCAGTTTTTGTTTTTAACTTAAATAATTAACAAGACTTAATAAATATAGAGATAAGAGAAAGAATACCAAACACGGATGTATCCTGGTTCACCCAACTTTTGCTACGTCAAGTTCTCACAACTGTGAGATTTTCCACTAAGTGTTCAAAATAAAAACCTTCTTGGTTTTACAGCACCTAGCTCAGACCAACCTTGATCTGTTACAAACTTCAGTTCTTTCCACTCAAAAAGAGATTAATCAGGTCACCTATCAACTTTGATAGGATTTCTTACAATCTACTCAAACTATACTAAACTCTTATAATTCGGGTTTGACAATAATGATGAGATTGTTTTGTTAGAATATGAGATATCTCAACTCTTGTTTGAGATTCAATTCTTTACAAAGAATTCAGTACAAAATAACAAAGTAATGAAAAGTGATCAAACTGATTCTTCTTTGAATAATAAGAGAGTTTCAAGTATGTGAATGTGAGTGATTTTTTGAGACTTGTTAGCACTTGAAGTTCTATTGTTTCCCTGAGCATTGACCTTCCTTTTATAGGCATTTTAGAGCAATTAATAATGGTCAAAAGAGCTGTTGATAGTGCTATGTTAGCTTTGACCAAAACCAATATATATGAATAAATATATTCCAGTCTTTGAACACTTTTTGAAATCTATTTGATTGAACTGATTTCTTCGTTCTTGATCAGATTTTTCTTGAGTTTAATGATCCTTTATACTTCAGATATATTTGTTGATGTCATTGCTTTGCTATGGAGTTTTGATTTTATCAAAACAGCTTGGAGAATGATGATGAACTTCTGCATAATGTTTAATGAAAATTCTGGAGATTGATGATCAATCTGGAGTTCTAGTCTTTGAACTTGCTGGAGATTGATAATCAATCAGGTGGTTCAGTCTTGATCATTTTGGATGTCTTTCTGATTAATTTGGATGTCTTGTACCTTTCAAGAAGGATTATCTTTCTTGATAGTTTAAGTTGGAGAAGGTTCAAATATGTTTGATCTTTCTAATTCGTGATATTCTCTCTTTGTGATTCGAGTAGTTTCTTTGGATCTGATCTTCTTAGTTTGTTCCTGGCTAAATGCTGATGATATAGATATAAAATCCAGAGGCTAAACTTTCTTTGAACTAATGGAGATTAATTAATCTTGGGGCTGTGATGATCAGTCTTGGTCTTGGAGAACATTTTCCGTTTTTACAGATTTTGTCCAAAATGTTCTCCTTTCTTATTGTTTAGTTTTTATCTTTTATTGCTAATTTTTTTTGCTTTGCTTGAGTCATATCTTTGAATTAATCCACTCAAAAGCACAGTTAAATTTACATAACATTTACAATCATAATTGACATTCTTAATTAATCTTTGTTTATTTTCATCAAAACTTAATTTGAGAGTTTGTCTTAACAGTCTAAATGTCATCTCATAAGTGGTAAGAATGTGTTTCATGACCAAAGCTTCATATTATTTGCTCTGAAGAAGAGGAAACAATCGTCTGTAAATTATTGAATAATGAGGGGTGCATTTCTACAAATTTTAGTGCCATGGAACACAGCTTGAGCGTCACCTTGCCCATTGCCGAAGGAGCGTCGAAAGACCTTCACATAGATAACAAATTAGTGGACAAAAAGAGGATCTCCATGCCTAAGTCCTCGACCTGGAATAATAGGTCCAACAACATCGTCATTCACAATAATTGAATAGTCAACTGATTTGACATAGAGTATCACTTAAGTAACCTATTGATGAGATAACCTCATTCGTAGCATGATCTCACAAAGGTAATCCCATGATCTCACGAAGATAATCCCAATCAATCCTATCACGAAACATGCTAATATCCAGTTTAAGAGCTACATCATCATTGTTTCCTCGAGTTTCAGTTTACATATAGTGTACTTCCTTAATTGCTACCATAACATTGTCTAATATAAACCACTATGACACAAAGGCATAGTGTTTCAAAAATGCATTTATCGAGAATACCCTTCGAGTCTATTAGCCAACACTTTTGCAACCATTTTATAAAGGACATTGCAAAGCGCTATATGACATTAAGATAGTATTATCGCTTTGATTTTTAGCTCATTCAATCCACTTTTACATAAATATGTCCAAACATAAATCACTTTATCTTTTATCTTTTAAGTCACTTGTACCCAAAATTAACTTTACAAAATCAATTTATTCAAAATCAATTTTTTTCACTACAAAACCATACACACACTTTCTCTCTACCAATATCTCAACCACGTCACAGTTTGAATGAATAATCAAAACCATACACATAAGTGTATATATATATATGTACACCTTATCTCCTCCATTGGTGAAGTCTTACACAAGTGGAATCTCTACATTCGTATCTCGGCGAAGAAGTGTAAGGAGAAATGGGAAAACATCAACAAGTACTATAAGAGACTATCTCCTACATGTCTAAACAGACAAAGATGTTCAATGGACACCCACTGAGATATAAAAGTGCTTTGCCTTTTAAAGAAAATACACAAATTTATTTTGTGCAAATATTCAATTTGGTTCTTTTTGTAGACAATTGGATTTAGTTATTTCGACAAACAATTGGTATACTTCACAAAACTGATCATTACTTTCAATACAAGAAAGAACATAAGTAATTTGAGATGGTATGTTTTCTAAAAAAAGTTCATTAGTAAGGTGATTCAAAAGAAAAATGACTAATAATGAGAATGTAAAAATTTTACATATGCCATATTTATGATTATCAAATTTCACACTGCTCCTTTTCTTCATTCTTAGAAACACTGTTGGTATTGCTCAATGCATTTCCAATGCTTAAGGTCCCATTTCTATACAGATTGTCCAATTCATCAAAGTAAGGGCAAGTTTTACTATTTAGAGGCCGTTTCTTGCCGCTCCCCACCGTCCTCTTATAGTACTTGTTGATGTTTTCCCATTTCTCCTTACACTTCTTCGCCGAACGATTGTATCCCAAGCCATGCAGTGCTTCAGATATCTCCTCCCATATTGATCCTTTCGATGATCCCGTTAGACCAAACCTGTGTTCCAATGAAGTTCTTACTGATATGAGTGCTTGTACTTCCACATCTGGCCATCTATTATTACTTGGATCACTGTTGAAATCTTTTCTGTTGTTCACCTCGGTTTCATTCTCTTCTGTTTTTCTGCTTTCTTCTGCTGGTTGAGGAATCGGAATTTCATGACCCGATAGTTTCTGAAGGAACGATATGAGGGCTAAATTACGAGACCTTTCTCGAGCTCTAGCTTCTTCGTCCTTCTTAATTCTTTCCATCTCCTCGCGCCTCCAAGCCTCTTCTCTCTGTATTCTTTCCTTTTCCTTCTTGTCTATCATTTCCATCAATTCGTTATGCATCTGCTCTTGCTTTTCCATCACCTTTTTTACCAAATTTTCTACAAAATCTTCAATCTTTCTCGCTGTCTTTTTCCTTCTTTTTCTGGAGCCGAATTCTTTAGTGCTTCCAGATGAATTTTCAACATCATCTTCATCATCCAACGAGGAGCTGAAATGGTGAAAACTCAAATTCATGCCAGAATTGTTACCATTAAAGGAAATATTCCAAAAGACCTGATGTATTGCCTGAAACTTAAGGCATAATAAGTCCATTTCATATGTCCTTTCTCCAAAATAGATTTGACAATTTATGAACTATACTATATATGCTACAAAAAACTTGTGCTGTGAAAATAAACCATAGATGTTTGGATTCGAAATCCCTGCCATAGGGTAATTCTACATTTACTGCAGTCAAGCAATCTAGACATAAACCGTTTGATCTTTAATCCAATGGTCTGAATTATTTGACTGGCGCAAATGTTGAATTCTACATCGGTAGGTAATCTAAATCCAAACTACAATATACCTTGTATGGTGTTTTTTTTTTTACTAATACCATGAAACAAAACATTTTCATTCAGAAAAAGAGTGATAACAATTATTATGATATGTGAGTAGCTAAGTACCATGTTTGTGGGCTCTATTTCCTTTTCTCTCATTAAAACATAAATCTATAATGATTAATGAAGAGAGTAAAATTGACAAGAACTTGTATGCAACACAACACAAGTTCCATGTTTCCAAATATTCTTATTGCCTAACCATTTGTACCCATCAAATTTTCTCACCCTTGTCAATTGCCATCACCACAAATGACTTTTTACTATTTAATAAAAGTAAAAATAATAAAGACAATAATAAAAAGGTGGGTTTTTTTTTCTTCATGTGCTCAATTCAATTCCACACAGATAAAAGATAAACAAATTCAAATTGAATTAAACAATTGAAAAACAAAACAGAGAAAGCAAAGATAATTATATAATAATTGATTTTATTAAAAATAAAAATGAAAAGGGTAATAGCTTTTTGAAGAGGAAAAATAAAAAAGTAACAACTTAGCTAGCTAAGCGATTAAAAAAAATGAGGGAATAGAGAAACGAACTAACCTGGATTCGTGTACGCGAGGCAGTTGGGAATGACCCGACCCGGATCCATTCGGGTGAAGTGGGTGGATGGAAGGTTCTAGAGTGTCGAGGTTCTTGTGAGGTAGCTCAGCATGGACGACGTAACCGGGGGGAGGTGGGAGGGACCTGATGGGGCGGAGTTTTTGGGGATTGTGGTGGTTGGAGAGGAGACCGGCGGCGAAGAGAAGGTCACCGGTGTCGGGAAATGGAGCGACGTGTTCAGCGGCGAAGAGGTCCATGGTATGGTAAAAAAAAAAAGAGTCGGCTGCGTGAGGGTTTTGGGGAGAGGTGAAAACGGAATTGAAACGGTGGTTACTGGGTGGTAAGGGTAAGTTAAATAAATCTTTGTACCACACTATATATTGCGTTAAATTAAACTTTGCTAATACTACCCAAAACAAATTTCACAAACTAACAACAAAAAGTATAACTTTGCTACTAGTATATCACACATAGTAGGAGTAGTGCTACACTTGTAATATAGTGTATCAAATTATATAACATTATATATTTACTCAAAAATAAAACATTATATATGTTTTTTACTAAAACCAATATTAATTTATTCAAAAGGGTAGAATGCATTGATTTATAATAAACAAAAATTTAAATTTGTTAAAATTAAAAAGAATAAATCCATAAATAACATTATGTTACTCAAATTAATAGTATAAAATCATAATATTATTGTAAATGGTTATTCTTTTTATTTTAAATTAACATTTATTCTCTCATTAAAACATAAATCTATAATGATTAATGAAGAGAGTAAAATTGACAAGAACTTGTATGCAACACAACACAAGTTCCATGTTTCCAAATATTCTTATTGCCTAACCATTTGTACCCATCAAATTTTCTCACCCTTGTCAATTGCCATCACCACAAATGACTTTTTACTATTTAATAAAAGTAAAAATAATAAAGACAATAATAAAAAGGTGGGTTTTTTTTTCTTCATGTGCTCAATTCAATTCCACACAGATAAAAGATAAACAAATTCAAATTGAATTAAACAATTGAAAAACAAAACAGAGAAAGCAAAGATAATTATATAATAATTGATTTTATTAAAAATAAAAATGAAAAGGGTAATAGCTTTTTGAAGAGGAAAAATAAAAAAGTAACAACTTAGCTAGCTAAGCGATTAAAAAAAATGAGGGAATAGAGAAACGAACTAACCTGGATTCGTGTACGCGAGGCAGTTGGGAATGACCCGACCCGGATCCATTCGGGTGAAGTGGGTGGATGGAAGGTTCTAGAGTGTCGAGGTTCTTGTGAGGTAGCTCAGCATGGACGACGTAACCGGGGGGAGGTGGGAGGGACCTGATGGGGCGGAGTTTTTGGGGATTGTGGTGGTTGGAGAGGAGACCGGCGGCGAAGAGAAGGTCACCGGTGTCGGGAAATGGAGCGACGTGTTCAGCGGCGAAGAGGTCCATGGTATGGTAAAAAAAAAAAGAGTCGGCTGCGTGAGGGTTTTGGGGAGAGGTGAAAACGGAATTGAAACGGTGGTTACTGGGTGGTAAGGGTAAGTTAAATAAATCTTTGTACCACACTATATATTGCGTTAAATTAAACTTTGCTAATACTACCCAAAACAAATTTCACAAACTAACAACAAAAAGTATAACTTTGCTACTAGTATATCACACATAGTAGGAGTAGTGCTACACTTGTAATATAGTGTATCAAATTATATAACATTATATATTTACTCAAAAATAAAACATTATATATGTTTTTTACTAAAACCAATATTAATTTATTCAAAAGGGTAGAATGCATTGATTTATAATAAACAAAAATTTAAATTTGTTAAAATTAAAAAGAATAAATCCATAAATAACATTATGTTACTCAAATTAATAGTATAAAATCATAATATTATTGTAAATGGTTATTCTTTTTATTTTAAATTAACATTTACATATTTGTAAATAATCTTTTTTAATATTATTATTATAATTATACTTGTCATGTCATGGGAAAAAATCATTTGCCGATGAAGTATGTATATCATATCAGTTGTGATAACAATAAACAGTTTACTATGACAATATATTTTATTAAGTGGTTGAGTTCTAACATTAACGAAGTTCCAACAAAATTAAAGGATATATTTAAGTACTAATATTATATATTAATAGTTAATATTTATTTATAAAAATATTTTATTTTATTATTTTAAGACAATTTTTTTAGTAGATTTCGAAATTGATTTGTAATATATTTTGAATTTAAATTTGGTTTGTTATCTCGTAATTTAAAAGTTTTGTTTTATGCAAAAGAGGGTTGGAATACAAAAGAGAAATTAAATAATTAGTCGAATATTTGTAGGTAGGTAAATTTTGAATAAATTATTAAAAATGATGAGGAGTTCAATTGGAGGAGACTCCGTAAGAATATAATTGAAAGTGTCTAAAGAGAAACTAAAATTAACAAATCAATCAATACATCCGTTTTCTTTACACAAGTATGTTGAATCTAGATGTTCTAATTGAAGGTTAAAAGATGTCTAATACTCCGAACTAGACTAAGTATCCTTTCCTTAAATTGGAATTTTATATGATCATATCAACTATAACTTTCGAGTGACTCATATGTGTATTTTTGGATTAAACTCTTAAAGAGCGAACAATTCACTTTAAACAATAAAATAAATAATATTACTCATTAATAAACAAATTAATAATTGATAATTATATGTATATTGATGATCAATCATAAAATAATTATGATATTAAATATTAATTTATTCAATTTAAATTTGTAACCTGTCAAGTTAAACGATGATATCATAAATTATACTTGAAATTCAATTCATTTATTTAACAAATTTAATTTTGATCTCAAATTTCACTTATTTAATCCATGGAGCAAGTTCAACTAGTCTCAAAACTATTTTGAACTCAATTCAATTCAGTTTGATCAATTCTATAATTTGAGAACTTTAAGTTAGAAAAAACGAGAGAATAGAATTTATCTCCATTTAGAGTTCCCAACCTCGTTCATTCCTTCAAATTTTCAATCTTTGATTCACATCAACAGCATGATACTCAAGTCGCTGCCAAAGCTCTCACTTGTCTTCTCTTCAATCAACAATTCTCGTTATCTTGCAAATGCTACTCAACGTTTTATATCTTCACGGAGAACCACAACAATTATTACAACACCCACTTCAAGAGGTAATTGCTCTACTTCAAACCAATTTCACCTTAACCTATTTTCATTACTCACAATTCATTTTTCCTCTTTAAGTATTCGCCTAAAACAAGTATAGCAACTCAATTTTAGGCAATTGAAACTGTTTCGATCAAAGGGTGTGTTTGGATTGTGTTATTTGAATTTATCTACTCACATAGATACTTGTGAGACCGTTTATGAAAACTTATGGAAACAACTTATGATATTTTCATAAATTGTTTTATGCTGTTTTTCATAAACTCTCGAGAGTAACTTATATGAAAACAATTTAACTATTTGTATCTTTTGCTATATAAATAGGTAATACACAAGCACTTAGTTAAATTGTTTATTCAAACTTGGCCAAAATCACTCAACGTGCAGAGTTAAAGGATGAAAAATGTAGTCCCGTAAGTATAGTTTAGTTGGTAGCTGCAAGGACATTGATATGAAGGGGCTCAGGTTCGAACTTGAGATTCTCCACCTCTCTACACTTAAGGTGTGAGAGTCTAGCCACTACACTACTTGACAAATAAAAGGATGGAAAATGCAACTAAGCCTAATTATATAATGGCATTACTGAAAAATCAAGTAAATAAATATAGGTTGTATGAATTCAGTTTATTTAAAAAGTAAAAGCTACTTTTTGCTGCATAACGGTTCTGAAGATTGTAAGATTCAGTTTGAAATGTATTTCAATCATCGATATGGTGCTATAAAAGTTTGGTAAGATTGTTTATAGTGGATATTGTTCTTCTTCTATGAGGAATGTTTAAAATGATTCTTTTCAGGTTTCTTCAGAATTGCTAAAATAAACAAATCTTTTGTATAGAATCTAATGTTTCTTTTTCTCACTTTTCCTCAGTAGTTAAGATTCGAGTGAAAACCCCAGTTCCTATTCGATCCATGTCAACCTCACCAATTTTACCACAGACTGCATCAGAAATAACTGCAGAAGATCAAGTTCAACAGGTTAAACTACTAACATCAACTGATGATCATTACGGTGGTGTTATTGTGGAACTGGATCAACCTATGGATTCTACAACGTTTGTCTCAATTCTTAGAGCTTCAATTATACACTGGAAACAGCTGGTAGTCTTTCATAATAGTTTCTTACTAAATAATGTTATCATATTTGATTTCAATCATTGATGGAAAGTAGAAACATACTAGTGAAATAGTAAATAAAATTGCAGGGCTTTTTCCATGTACAACTATGCGTTATTAAATTAAAATAGGGGTTAGAGGGAAACAAAACAAACACACAAACTGTGTGTTTGAGTAAGCATTTGACACACGAGTTTGACTTAACTTGATTTTGTGAAATTGATTTGGTTAAAATTTGACTTATTTATGTTTGGATGTTTAACTCTTAAAACAAATTTGATGTAAAACTTGGTCTGATTTTTTCGACCTAATACAGAAGCTACTTTTATCACTTTTACAATGTGTTTGGTTTCATGGCGGTGAAAATTGATTTTAAATGAATTTATTTTGTAAAATAGATTTTGGATAAAAGTGAGTTAACTTAAAAAGTAAAGTGATTTATGTTTGGAGGCAAAAATAATCAATTTTGGTTTGAAGTTACCCAACATCTACTTTTATTACTAAAATTGCGTTCGAAAGGAGGCAAAATCAATGTGAAACTAAACATACACAAATGGGTTATGACTAGTTAATTATAACATATATAGATATGCTAGCATCTTATCTTTCTCACCTTTTCTTGTGTTATAATTAATTTGTCCACTTATGCCTATCACTTTGTTTAATGCATACCTGTGAAACATTAGATCAGATGAAAGGCTTATCCATTCAAAGTTCATGCATTTGGTTAGATATTGTTTGAGCTTAATGTTACTGCTGTCAGAGGGTTATAAGACAAGTAAAACAAGTACACAAGTGAATAGATGATTTCCATGTATTTTTATCCTTACATATGTGCTGGGAATCTAGAATCTGTCAGAAATTTTTTTATTACAGTTATTAAATCAACACAGTCTTGCAGGGCAAGAAGGGAGTTTGGATAAAATTACCTATCCATCTTGTCAGTCTTGCTGAAGCTTTAGTTAAGGTGACTCTGTTGCTTACCATATTGATAATGGTTATGTTGAGAAGTTTGATTAATGAAGGTGTTCTACTAATGTTGTCATGTATCAATTTTATGGCTTAATCATTTTTTCTGACACTTTTATGCAGGAAGGTTTTTGGTATCACCATGCAGAACCAAAATATTTAATGCTTGTGTATTGGATTCCTGAAAGTCCAAATACTATTCCTCCAAATGCCACACACAGGGTGGGCATTGGTTCATTTGTCATGAATGAAAAACATGAGGTATTTTGTCTATTAAATATTAAACATAATGTATTGCAGCTTCATAATCGGGCTTGTAGTTAATTGAAGGTACTGCTTGAAAATTGAGGGTTGAATCTTTGAAAAATGCAGTTTTACTATCCTGCACCTTGATAAAATAATAATCATAGATTGGAATGAAAAATAACTTGCATGCTTTTCATTCGAGAGAAAAATATTTGGATTGTTTAGGAAAACAAAAGGGAAAAAGAACCTTGCTTCTCCTTTGTTTATAGAGAAAAGTGACTAATGGAGTCTATTTTATTAGTATATTAAATGACATCTTCATTCTCTCACCGTGTCACACATCCTCCCACATATCTTATTTCATATTACTTTCTGTCTGGTTCATAATCTGAATTTTCATGGAAAAAGGAGTAACATGTCTTCACCAAGAATTCTTATATTCATAGTTCTATTGGCAGCTAATATATTGTTTAATTGATGTTGGTTGATCTTAGGTACTAGTTGTTCGAGAAAATAGTGGACTTTTTCAAGGAACCGGAGTCTGGAAATTCCCTACTGGAGTTGTTGATCAGGTAAATGTGTTGGATAGTTTTCTCATTTTAGTATAAGATGATATTTTGTGTGTGTGTGTGTATAAATCTGCTTGTTTAAACTATACAGGGAGAAGATATTTATGTAGCAGCAGTAAGAGAGGTCAAAGAAGAGACAGGAGTAAGTAATAATGATGCTGTACCAATTACATGTGGGCTAGTCCATGAAGTTTTCAGTTGCTTTAAGCTTAATAATAACTCTTTATTCTTTCAATTTTATAGGTTGATTCAGAATTTCTGGAAGTATTAGCATTCAGGTAGCATACTTGTATGAATACATTATCTATTCAGAAGTTCCAATGATTGAAAAAGGAGACTTCAAATTGGAGGTGCAAGGTTCAATCAAATCTCGTAGTTATTGTATGTGGCAAAAAGGAACTAATGTAAAGAAGGGTAGCCCCATCAAAATCATTACGGGGATCATGGAATTGGTACCTGTTTAATTTACATACCAACTGCAGGCTCCTTTTTAGGTTTTGCAATGTCAAGCGCAAGTATCAAAGCTTGCCTAAGCTGACCAGTTTTTGGCAATATCATTGTCTATGGCAGAATTTGTGCTGGGAACATTTATTTATTGCTATTTTTCTTGATAAATTAGTAACCTATTCTTCATTTGAAGTTTCATGAACTCTTGTGGTGAAGCATTTAGATGACTGAGCATTCTTTTCTCCTTTCATATGAATATCTCATCAACAGACAAAGTCATAATTCATTCTTTGAGAAGTCAGATTTATTCTTTTTGTGTATGTTGCGGCCCCTTTCTTCTGACATCCAAATGCAGAACTCAGAGATAGAGGATGCACAGGTACGTTAATTTTAGTTCAAGGCTTCAAGCTAATCAGTATTTTTGGTTTGTTTGCCACGTCATTAAAATTGTTCAATAATCAATACTTATGGATCATAAATATATCACCATTTCTCTTCCTCCTTCCTTGGTTAATCCATCACTTAATATTTTCACCAAATTCCAATATTGTATCATAGCTATGGATATGTTATTGGGCCACCCGTAAGCTTAGGCAACCCTCACTTTACAAATCGGTTTTATAGGGTTGAATTAAGCCTAAAATCTAATATGGTATTATAGCATTGGTCGACATTTTAAATATCTAATATTGAGCGTGAGAGGAGTGTTGAGATCCCAAATCCATTAGAGATATGGCTAAATTAGTCATTATAAGGCTTGGACAACCTTCGTCCTTAGCTAGTTTTTGGCATTGATTTAGGCATAGTCCAAGTTCTACTACTGTGCATACTAAATCTCTCCGTTTCAATGTTGTTTTGCTTTATTACACACAAGTTCGACAGTATATTGTACTTTTGAAAAAAGATCCTGAGGAAATATCATTATAATTTATATAGCCAAAGTAAGATATTTACTCTTCATATTGTTTACTACTGCAGTGGATGCCATTTGTGGAATACGCAGCTCAACCATTCATCCAGAAGAGTGATATTTTGAAGTACATGAACGATATTTGTTTGGCTAAAATTGACGGGCGATATTCTGGATATGCTCCTATATCTACGTCGTCAAACTTCTCCGAGCAGCAGTATTATTTGTACGTGAATGCTGGAGATTTGAAAAGGTCCAATTCTTGAAAAGCATCATCTAAAGGTTAAACAACTAGATAGGATATTCAATCTTGGGTACATTGTAATGTTTGATTCATAGAGTGAACAATGCTGGTTTTCATCAGTTAAATTACATTGATTTACCAGGCTTTATCATTTGAAAAGCTACAAAACACTTATACTTCTAAAATAGGGAAGTACCCATAACAGGTACCTACGCAGCTGTTGGGTACACTGATTTTCTTTGTTATTTTATTTTCAGTGAAAAGTGGTCATTTTCTTATATATTAATATAATATTATTTGTGTATTTTAATTTATTTATTGTTGTAATCGAACATAATTGTATTTTTTTAAACTTTTATTATATTTTTGTATTATCAATCGAACAATTTAGCTCTCTTAGTTTTATTATGTAAACAAGTTCGTGTTTTTCATCGACTCATTCTTCATTAACTTATTTGTACCTATTCGTTATAGTTGAAAAACAATTGCAGTGTAAATCAAATTTTATCACGTGGCCATTGAATCAACCTTTGAATTAAACAAAATAGAAAAGTTAAACAATCAACAAAGAATGAAGTTTAATTAACGTCGAATCAATTACGAGCACCTGAGTTTGGTATGTGATTTGATTAATCGGATGGTTAAAACAAAACAAAAAGGATAAATAGTCATTTTTGTGGTAATGCATGATTATGGATTTTTGGTTTTCATAAGTTTGGCGTCATGCAGACATCATAAAATAAAATATATTGCAGGATTGTGCTCAAAAGTAAGAGTAGTGGACTCTTTTGAAAACGATACAATTGTATCAGTTTAGATTGATTAGTTTCTGTTTTTATTGGTAGAGTTTTTTATTTCTATAAAATGATAAATTAATTGGGATAGTTTTTTTTTTCCTCAAAATCATATCAGAATCACAATACAAAAATAAATAATCTATTTTTATAAAAAAAATCAAAATTGCATTGGGTGAGAAACTGAAACAATTTGCAGGTGACACGTGATAATATAAAGGTTGAGAAACTCTGCTTTATAACATAGATAATATGCAATTCTTATCCAATCATGAAAACACTTTTTAAATGAATTATTGTGGATGTTGAGTGACATGATTTATTTGTTTGTGTCCCTAAGACGACGTAGCTCAATGATATAGGCTGAGACTGAAAGAGTATTAAAAAGATTAAGAGTCTCGTGCATGTAGCTAACAAATTTCATTTTAAATTCCTAACAAATTAACGGCATCTAACTAGCGATTTTTTATCCGTTAAAAAAATGTAAATACTGTCATAATTAAATTTGAAATTTAGTGAAAATTTTCTTTTCATTCACCTTTATTCTTTTACAACTCAAAGTCTTATTTAATTGATTAAGGTCAACTCGATCTAATATTGATTGAGCGACACGTGTTTGCATATAGCTTTAACTTATATTTTGGCAAGACATAAATAATATAACCTCGTAAGTAATATGTGTATACTTAAGAATATATTAATAATATATTAAACCAGTTCCACAAATCATTTTTTCGTCAATTTTGACACTATTTTTATTAATTATATATTTATGTGTGACTTTAATTTGAGTGTACTTCAATTTTATAGGCTAAATTACATATGTGGTCCTTTAACTTAATTTCAGATAATGTTTTAGTCCTTTATCTTTTTTTTTTTTTCCCGATTTAATCCTTTATTCCTAACAATATCAAATAAAGTACGAAAATATGAGTTTATTTGAAGATTTGTGTTACGAATTTGATGAAATTTGTATTATATTGAAGAATATAATTAATTTTATGAGTTTTGATTGATTTTTTTTTTGAATTTTTGAATAAAAAAGGACATCATTGTTGAAATTTTAAAACATAAAATATCAAATTGCCACTTAAAATTAAAATAAAGGACCAAGTCGGGAAAAAAAAAAGATAAAGGACTAAAATGTTACCGGAAATTAAGTTAAAGGACCATGAATGTAATTTAACCTATATTATATGTTTACACATTCATTTCCCTTTAATTTTGTAATCAACTCATTAATATTAATAATATCATATTTATTTAGCAAGTGATGATCCGACCGATATATATTTTTCATTTGTTTTGTACTATTTTTCATTTTTAAATATTTTTTCTTAAATATTTCAATCAATCTTTAACATGTGATAATTTATAGTTGATTGATATTATTCGACACTTATTCGAAGTTATATCTTAAGATTCCTCCTTCCCGTGCGACCACTATAATAATTGATTAGGACAAATGACTTTTTTTTTTTTGTTAACTATTTGGTTTCTTGTTTATTTTATGCCTTTTCTTTTCTCTTTACATTTCTTTTTATCTCGATTGAAGCATCAATTTTCACATAGAGGTCGAAAGATTTGTGTTTTAAGTTGTATAATCTGATCTACAATATAACTTAAAATATGATCATCAAACTTTTAATGTACGACTAAGAATTAAACTGAAATTAGTAGAAAATATTGTCCCTATGTAATTCATTATAGATACTATTTTTTTTAGTTGGATAGATCGGTCGTATTTTGAACCGTTTTTATAAATTTCTTTGAATGTAATTGAATATTTAAAAGTCTTTTTCTACATTCTTTTGTTTTTTGATATTGTAGTTTTGGAGAATTAAAGACAATAATAATTCTAAGATTTGAATTTGTTTCAGTTTACTGTACACAAATATTTTTAACTTCTTTTAAATACTACTCTAAACTAAAATGGTTGATTGCATACTAAAATATTATCAAATTCTTTTAAATGTCATTAGACACTAAATTAGTTTGTATATGAAAGAATTCATGCAAAGTTATAAATATTTTATTCTTACTAACAACGAATCTATACTCATATTTTATCATATCAAAAGATTTTTTTTTTATAAATTTAATATTGTAACTTTCTTATTAATATTATGCGTTAAATATTTAATTCTCCAAGAGTGTATTTATAAGAGAGAATTTAAACTTCGTGAGAATTAAAAGTTTTAAATTACACTTCAAAATACTTCAATTGCATTTTCTTTATTAATTAATTGTGTTGTTTAGATAGCACAATTGTTTATTTAAATTTTGATCATATTTATAAATTTAAAATGCGACTTTTATTATTTTTCAAAAAATTAATTGTTGCCTATGATAAATTTAAATAAAATTATGACTAAAAATATGATTGTGTTGATTGTTGAATATATAGTTGGTGGCAGAGGTGGTGGGGACATTCTTGTTGATATTTGTCGGTGGTGACAAACCTTAACAATGATAATGTAGTGACACTTCCTGGTATTGGTATATTCTCTTGGTGCTCATTTCAATCCTGCTGTCACCATTGCTCATGCTTCTGTTAAACAGGTCAAATAAATATGTACAACCTTTTTAATTTATTTTTCCATTTTATTAAATTTTTATATTTTAAAATAAAATTTGTCACTCTTTATTTTGTATCTTTTTTCTATACCAAACTTTGGTTTTGTTATATTAAAAAAATGTGCATATTTATCAATTGGTTCGGTTATATATAATTCATATTAAGACAAACACAAAACTATCCCACTTTTTTTTTCAACTTAATTGTTCATTTTTATTTAATTTTGTCTTGCAGATACCAGCTTATTTAATTGCTCAGCTCATTGGATCAACACTTGCAAGTGCAGCCCTCAAAGTTATATTTAGTGACAAGGAGAATCACTTTGTAGGGACACTTCCAGCTGGTTCTAACCTCCAAGCATTTGTGATTGAATTTATAATCACTTTCTATCTTATGTTCATCATTTCTGGAGTTGCCACTGATAATAGAGCGGTAACTATTTTTTAAAATTTGATTATTTAATGATAATGATTGTGATTTATTTCTATTAAACACTTATTATAATTTAAGATATCTTAAGCTATTGTAGGGGTTGGAAAATCACTTTATCAAAATTGATTTAGTTTAGTCATTTTATTTCTACAAATTGTGATTCATTTTCTTGTTTTGAATAACACAATGTATTAGGGTCTAAGTGTATAAATATAATCACTACTTTAGTGTGACAAATAAACAAAATGCAAAGTGTTGTACAGTTTCGTCTTATTTAAGCCGTCACTAACTATGCATGACATTTCTTTTTAAATAATCAGGGTTGTAACATAAATAATTAACATGGTAGTCAAGGTCTTCTCTGAGATTTTGAAATTGGTATGCAAATTAAGATAACAATGTCTCATTAAATGCAAAATTACCATTAGTTCATTTGTAATCAAGGTTCTTTTAATACTTGTGTGGTCCATACGAGGGTTAATTAGGAGCAACAGCACCACCCAATTTATCAAGCATCCAATACTTGGGGGCATTGAGGCTCTTTTAATGCTTCTTCAATCCTCTACACCTTTTGGATTTACAATTCAAATAATTGTTTCATATACTTTAAATCTAAGGCAACAAACTCAATTTTTTTTATCTTTCTTTTTTATCAATTTCAATTTAAAAAAAAAATATTTGAACAGATTATTTTATGCATATATTAGAGAAATCTTTAAACATACTTCAAAAAAATTCATTTCATAACACTTTTTTATTATAATGAAAAGTGTAGATCAATTGGTTGCATGGCTCATCAAAACCATCACAAGCCTCAATACTCACACACTGATAGAGTGTTGACATATGTTCTTACATGCTATTCATCAACCGAGGTCCTAAGACTAGCACCACGAGTTAAACCCATACTCTAGTGGTGCATGAGTCAACTTCTTACCAACTGAACCAATATTTATTGACCATAAAATTATATTTAATTAAACTATTAAAACTTCTCTGATAAATTTTAATTTGTCAAATAGAATTTCACCATAAAGTTAATAACAATTATCATAATTTAAATAGATATGAAGATGTTTACAACATCATTATGAGAAAATAATAGATTAAAGAATACAACATCATTACATTCAACATTGCAAAATAACTACAAAGAAACTATATAACTTTACCCTTTGAAATAAGAATAGGGAGAATTATCAGCAAAGGGATTAAATATAAATCTTCTTGAGACACACAAAAGAAAAACAATTAACGATTCACAAAACAAGGACCTTAAGTAGCGCAAGTAAAGAAATATTCTCCACCCTTTCACATGTATTCTATTACTAATTTTCAAAGCTAATCCTCCACTATTGTGACTAACTAACAAAAATCAATCATGTAATTGAGATAAACCTCCACGTGATGCAAGCTAACTTGGACTTTTGTGTTTCCTTTCCC
>NC_021160.2:6417303-6429051 GCF_000331145.2 Cicer arietinum | reverse complement strand
CCTACCTTCACATTGAGTTGAAACGTCATTAGACAACAAAGTCTTCTTATTAGTAATTCACAACCCCTTCTAATCTTCTAACGTTTTTCACTTCATTTTCCACTAAGATATTATTCATTTACCCAAGAATCTAGCCTAACAGAATGGCCAACAGCCACAACCTTTTGGGACCATGTTCATTTCCTTAACCAAACAAAACTGAATTATGATCAATGTCGTTGTCTCCTATATGTTCTTTATCAATGTTTTAAATAAAGATGTACGACCATATTTTTTACACTACGGTATTTATGATTTTTTTATACATGTGTATTTGTGATATAATATATAATTGGACATGCAATAAAAATTTTAATCTCGAGTCCTGAACAATTTAATCCTAAAAACAAAGAAGTTATAAAATTAAACTTCTATGTTGATATGTTTTTTCTAAATGCGTGCAATACCATATAAAAGCATAATTGTAACTGAGGCTAGATCAATCTTATTTGACCTTGATGCGATTAGAAACCCTCCTTCTTGAATGTTTATGTTTGCAAATATAGACAATATGCACTTGGTTAGAGATTAGCAGAGGCAACAAAGCATAGTTAGTTAATAAGATTGTTGGAAGCAAAAACCAAATTCCGCATAACACGGAACTACTGTCTCATGTTTCTTCCCGAACATTGGCCAATGATCACATTATGTTCCTACACATTCTAGGAATATAATCCTAGTCTCCACTTTTTCAAAATTACAAATTTAGCTACTTAGTTCTAATTATTAACTTCTACGGACTCTTTCATACAATCATAGTCCAGTTTCTAATTAAGGAAAGTATACGATCAATCTAGCATTGCGTGATCCAAAATTAGAAAACTTATTGAAGACAATAAAAGTACACAAAAGTACACTATATACATGCAACATTTATCAGCTCCCCAAAAAAGCAAAAGAACAAAAACTACTAAAACTTTGTGCATTAATTTCACACCACCATCCATAATATATATAAAAAAAAATACATGAATATATATTAAACATATACATACATAAATTCATGGTTTAAACAATCTTTAATAAGAATTTACGTACCTTTGGATCGAACTTTAAATTATCAAAACACTTTTATTTGATAATCGGAATGTTAAATAAAAAATCATATAAAAAAAAAAAACTTGCTATCTATGAGTCCTTCGAGAAGATGGTGATCCAGTTCCAGATCCATAGATGTTATGTCCCATCATGATGATCATAGAAGATGAAACAACAGCAGCAACATTCCCATCATCTCTATGATCAGTCCTTCCAATAATAGAAGTCTTATCCCCTTCCATGTCCCTATACTTATGAAGATAAATCTTGAGTGGGTCAACATAATCTTCAAATCCAAGGGTTGTCATAGCCCAAAGAAGATCATCACCGTTGATTGTCTTCCTCTTCTCTTTCTGACACTTATCAGAAGCTTCCCCTGTTATGAAACTTATAAACTCTGAAACACACTCTTGTACTGTTTCTTTTGCTTCCTTTGAGATCTTTGCGTTTGCTGGTAAAGCTTTCTTCATGATCCTACTCACGTTTGCTATTGGAAGAAACCTGTCTTGCTCTCTGCACACTGTTTGACCTCCTCCTGACTCATTGTCTGATTCAGCCATAGCTCCAATCTTATCAAATTTTACCAACCAAACACACTCTTATTATATATAAAAATGTGTGTGCACATTTATATATGCCTTCAATAAATTTTTATTCTATATAAAATTTCAACATTTTATTTTTAGTTTATATAAATAATTTTTTTATTTTTTAGTCGTAAACAAAATTTTATTTTTATTTCTCATCTTTGTTTTCAAGTTAATTTGTGTATTTCTTTATAATTTTTTATTGATGCATCTATGTTTAGAATATTATAAATATATTTGATTTATATTTAATTTAATTTATATATATTATCAATTTATACCGTCAATGAATTAGAATCATTGAATCATTAAAAATATTTAATTTAATTATGATTACTTAAAGTCACTTGTTTGTGATTGTGCTAACATAATAATTAAGACTATTTTACTAGCGGATGGTGAGAAAGAAATATACAAGTGTAAACTATATAGAAAGATTTTGATTAGATTATGGGTTTCATTGGATTCATTTAGATATAATTAAACTAAATATAGTTGTTTGTTTTTTTGTGTTTGTCATCAACAAGTTTAAATAGTGAAATATTGGAATTGAAAAATTAGGTATGGTTTCAAAATGTGGAAAAATTAATGAATAAAGAAGGTTGGAATATGACGGGTGAATTATAGGAGTGGGAGAAGTGGGTAAGTAGGGTATGTATGGGTGTTGATGTTTGAGTGTGTACTCATGGCTTGGATTTGGGAATTAGGTCAATTAAGAAGGTTTGATTTTTTTTTTTAAATGCAAATAAATTTAGATTAGATATACAAACCGCACGTAAATTTGAAAAAGAAACAAATACGTGTGTGTTTGATTTCATGATTTTGATAAATTAAACGTGTATTCACACGAAAATTTTAGTTAATAGTTTTATTTTAACACAAAATCTCAATTTTCATAATCACTCCAAACAATTTTTAATTTTATGAAAGTACACAATAAAATTTATGTTAATATTTTAACAGAAGATTCTAATTATAAATTTTAATCATAACTTGTTTGAACTCAAAGTCTAACCACCTAAGAAAGCTTAAGTTGTTAGAAGTAGTTTGATTAATAAATTTTTAAAATAATGAGTACTTAAGTGGTAATTTTTAGAGTATATTATAAAATTAAAATTTTTAACTTAAAATTTTATTTATATTCATTCAAAAAAGTATTAGCAATAATCAACTGTAGTTGAATTTTGTGGTATTTTAGAATTCAAAATTTGTCTTTTTAGAATGAAAATTATTCTGAAAACTAAAATTTGTTTTTTCAAAAATTCAATAACATTGTAAAATCTAAATTTTATAAAAAAAAAGACGAAATAATTTTTTTTAAGAAATATGGGAAAATAATATAATTTGAAGCCTAAAAAGTAATCTTTTCGGTTACATGTTGGATGGTGACCCTTAGTCATGCAAAAAAAAAATGCCACCCAGTGTGTCACCCAACATCTTTACACATCATAGGCTTCAAATAGCCACCGTTGATGAAAATCATTACAAAAACACGAACAATTGAAGAAAATATTTTGGACCTATCCTTTCAAACTACAACCACCCACACCCAACAAATTATCAACTACATTTGATGTTAGTGGAACTTATATTTACAAAATTAATACACAAAGAAAGAGAGAATAGAGGAAGAGATTTTCACAATCACTATATTTTCATTCACTCAAAATGATTTACAAAGTATGATATATATGCATTTATACAGGTATCTACCACAATTAGGCGATGTTCTGTTTTAGTTTTACTAGCTAAGTTTTGGGTGGGCTCACTCTACAAGTAGAACCTACTAATTTTATTAATATTATTATTAGTATTATTATTATTGAAATAAAAGAAAGAAAAAAAAATTATTGGGCTAGGCCCATGCGAAGGAAATAAAAGGGATTTGAAATCCCTATTTTAGAAGTGAAGAATGAAAGGAGAACGGTTGCCAGAGAAGAAAAATAAGGGTTTGGTTCCGGTGGTCGTAACATGTGCGTTATCTTCTGAGAGTTACTTTTTGTGGAATTGTATTTTTTGTTTGCCCATTTATCTGCACAAATGGGAGAAAAAATATTTTGCATTATTGAGATAGTTATTGCTAATTATCTCTGATTTTTCCCAACAAAGTGGTATCTAGAGCTCGGTTGATTTGATTTGTGCATTTAAATGGAGGAAAATAAAGGTCTGAATATGATTAAACTCAACTCTTCTAATTACACACTTTGGAAGACTCTCATGGAAGACATGCTATATAGTAAAGATTTGTATATCCACATGTTGAAATTGAAATAGATGCTAACAAGATGTGGGAAAAATTAAAAGAGTTCTATGAACGAAAGAATGTGCAAAATAAAACATTCTTGATTCAGAAGCTGGTGAATATGAAATACAAAGACAGGGATTCAATGACAGAGCATATGAGTATTTTTCAGAATATAGTGAATCAGTTGATAACCGTAGAAATTAAATTAGACGATGAGTTGCAAGCGTTGTTATTGTTGAGTTCATTGTCTAATAATTGAGAAGTCCTTGTTGTGACATTGACCAATTCAACTCCAAGTGGAAAGTTGAAAATGTCAACAATTAAAGAGAGCATGTTGAACGAAGAAGCTCGAAGAAAGGAACATGGTTTGATTGGTTATTCCTCAAAGTCAGAAGCACTAGTTACAAAGTCACGGGGAAGAAGTCAATCTAGAAACTTCCATAGACGCGACAACTCTGAAAGTCGTAGTAAGTTGATGACTAGAAAAGAAATGATATGCTAGAAATGTGTTCGATCGGATAACGGTGGCGAATACAGAGGTCCATTTGAAGAGTATTGTAGAGAACATGGAATCAGGTTTGAAAAAATAGTTCCAACTGTTAATAATGTTTACATTATTTGTGATGATAATTCCATAAACCTTGCATGTCAGGATTCAACTTGGAT
Source organism: Cicer arietinum (assembly GCF_000331145.2). Classification (NCBI taxonomy): domain Eukaryota; kingdom Viridiplantae; phylum Streptophyta; class Magnoliopsida; order Fabales; family Fabaceae; genus Cicer; species Cicer arietinum. The sequence continues at coordinate 6,424,476 of NC_021160.2, read as the reverse complement.
TATTGATCCGGGTGCCTCATATCATGTTACTCTCAGGCGTGATTTCTTCTCATCTTACAATGCTGGTGATTTTGACATGATAAAAATAGGAGATGAAAGAGTATGTAAAATTATTGGTATGGGAGATGTTTGGGTTGAAACTGGGATTGGTTGCAAGCTTCAATTGAAGAATGTTATACATGTACCTGATATTCGTCTCAATTTGATTTCGGTGAAAGCTTTGGATATTGATGGTTATCACACTTACTTTGGTGGTGGTGGTATATGTAAAATCACCAAATGGTCCCTAGTGGTTGCAAATAAGCAAAGTTCCACTTCTCTCTATAGGATGCATACGAAGTTATGCAAGGAAGAAGTAAATGCAATTGAAGATGCATCTTTTGATTTATGGCGTATGCGCCTCGGTCACTTGAGTGAGAAAGGACTCAACATATTTGCAAAGAAAAATTTTCTTCCTGTGAAAGGTACGTCTCTAAAAACTTGCACTCATTGTTTTGTTGGAAAGCAACATAGAGTTTCTTTTCATAATACTGGTCCTCATAGGAGGCAAAATATTCTTGATTTAGTTCATACTGATGTTTGTATGATGGATAGTAAATCTCTTGGTGGTGCATCATATTTTGTTACTTTTATTGACGACCACTCTAGAAAAGTGTGGGCATTTTCTTTGAAATCTAAAGACCAAGTATTTGGAGTCTTCAAGCATTTTCATGCAAGTGTTGAAAGAGAAAAGGGAAGGACATTGAAATGTGTTCGATCAGATAATGTTCGTGAATACAAAGGTCCATTTGAAGAGTATTGTAGAGAACATGAAATCATGTTGTAGAAAACAGTTCCAAAGACACCTCAACATAATGGTGTTGTAGAGAGAATGAATCGTACGATTAATGACAGAATCAGATGTATGCTCTCTCATGTAAAATTATTGAAATCCTTTTGGGGCGAAGCAATGAAAACTGCAATGAATTTGATCAATATTTCCCCTTCTATTTCACTTGATGGTGAAATTCCAAATAGAGTGTGGACAGGGAAAGATGTCTCTTACAGTCATTTGAGAGTTTTTGGTTGTAGATGTTTTGTTCACGTTCCAAGAGATGAGATGTCCAAACTTGATAGTAAATCCAAAAAATGTATATTCGTCGGTTATGGTGATGAAGAGTTTGATTATAGATTGTGGGATCCGGTTGACAAGAAAATTATCAGAAGCAGAGATGTGATATTTCTTGAAGACCAGACTATTGAAGATTTTGATAAAGCTAAAAAACGAAAACCAAATTCCAGAAGTTACATTGATGTTGCGCCTAAGCCCCCTGCAGAAACCTTTGTTGATGACGGAGATATACAGGTAGATGATGAGAATGTAAATGATGATCATGTACCTCACCATGATGAGCAAGTTCAAGTTGAACCACCAGTCAAGTTTGAGTTGAGAAGATCTACTAGAGAACATCAACCTTCTCAAAGATATCCTCCACATGAGTATGTGATGATTACTGATAGTGGAGAGCCAGAGTATTATCAAGAAGCTATTACAAATGTTGATAAAGAAAAGTGGTTAAAGGTCATTCAAGAATAGATGAATTCCTTGCATGAGAATCACACATTTGATTTGGTAAAGCTGCATAATGGTAGAAAAGCACTCAAGAACAAATGGGTATACAAGATAAAGGCATAAGAGAATAGTTCTCAACTAAGATACAAAGCAAGATTGGTTGTGAAAGGTTTTAATCAAAGAAAAGGTATTGACTTTGATGAATTTTTTTCACCTGTGGTGAAGATGTCCTATATCCGAGTTGTGCTTGGGTGAGCATCTAGTTTGAACCTAGAAGTTGAACAACTTGATGTGAAAACTGCATTCCTTCATGGTGGTTTGGAGGAAGAGATCTATATGGAGCAACCAGAGGGTTTCGAAGTCAAAGGTAAATACCAACTTGTGTGTAAATTGAAGAAAAGCTTGTATGGGCTCAAACAAGCACCTCGACGATGGTACAAGAAATTTGATTCTTTTATGGAGAAACATGGGTATGGTAAAACTACTTCCGACCATTGTGTGTTTATCAAGAAATTCATTGATGGTGATTATATTATTCTCTTGTTATATGTGGATGACATGTTGATTGTTGGTCATGACACTAAGAGGATTCAATCTTTAAAGAAAGATTTGAACAAGTCTTTTGCAATGAAAGACTTGAGTCCTGCAAAGAAAATTCTGGGTATGAGAGTCACTCGTGACAGAAAGAACAATAAATTGTGGTTGTCTCAACACAATTACATTGAGAAACTGTTAGAGAGGTTTAACATGAGCAATTGCAAACCTGTTAGTACTCCACTTGCTAGTCATTTTAAATTGAATTATGATAAATGTCCTACAAGTGAGAAAGACAAAGAAGAGATGAAGAAGGTTCCTTGTGCATCCGCAGTTGGTAGTTTGATGTATGCTATGGTATGCACAAGGTCAGATATTGCTCATGCAGTTGGAAATGTTAGTCGGTTTCTCTTTAATCCTGGTAAAGATCATTGGCAAGCAGTGAAGTGGATTCTCAGATACCTCAGCGGCACTTCCAAAGTGTGTTTATGCAATGGAGGTGGTGAACCTGTGTTGGATGGCTGCACAGATGCATATATGGCAGATGATCTTGATTCTAAAAAATCTACTTCTTGTTATATGATAACTTTTGCCAAGGGAGCTGTGTCTTAGCAATCAAGACTACAAAAGTGTGTTGCTTTATCCACTACTGAAGCTGAGTACATTGGCAACTGAAGCTTCAAAAGAACTATTGTGGATGAAGAAATTCATACATGAGTTAGGCCTCAAGCAAAACAAGTTTGTGTTATTCTGTGACAGTAAGAGTGTTATTCATCTCAGCAAGAATCCGATTTTTCATGCAAAGTCGAAGCATATTGAAGTGCGGTATCATTGGATATGAGATGCACTAGAAATGAAGTCACTTTTAATTGAGAAGATTCATACTGACGAGAATGGTTCAGATATGACGACGAAGACCTTGTTTGTGTCGAAGATGATATGTTGTAGAAAGAAATCTGACATGGTTGAGCAGTACCTTCCCACTTGAGTCGTGAGGGGGAGATTTGTTGGGTGAGCTCACTCCCCAAGTGGAACCTACTAGTTTTATTAGTATTATTATTAGTATTATTATTATTATTGAAATAAAAGAAAGAAAAGAAAGAAAAAAAAAAGTATTATTGGGCTATGCCCATGTGAAGGAAATAAAAGCGATTTGAAATCCCTATTTTAGAGGTGAAGAATGAAAAAGAGAATGGTTGTCATAGAAGAAAAATAAGGGTTTGGTTCTGGTGGTGGTAACAAGTGTGTAACAAACTTGCTCCATTTGATCTACAAATTTAGTATGTTATTTCTACCACCGAGTTTGTTACTTTAATATATAGTTTGAGTAGTTTTATCTTCTGATAGTTACTTTGGCATACCCACTTTAGTGGAAGGTTGTTATTGTTGATTGATGTTCCCTATTGTTATTATGAAGACTCTAGTGTACCCATTAATTATTATAGTAGAAGTTTTTACTAGATTAGGTCTCGTGGTTTATATTCTCTCAATTTGAGAGAAGTTTCCACGTTAAAAATTGTGTTTGTCTCATATTTAATTTTCTGCCAATTATTTTTACTATGTGGAATTGTATTTTATGTTTGGCCATTTATCTGCACAGGTGGGAGAAAAAATATTCCGCATTATTGAGATAGTTATCGCTAATTATCTCTGGTTTTTTTCAACACTGAGTGAACACATTAATAACTAAGCAACTTAATAAATAAGGTAAATTCAAAAAGACAGATGGTGTCTTCAGTGGTACAATACTCGATCACTATCTCTGTAACTAATTCTCAGATTTTATGAAACTGAAAATCAATATGATTGGATCGTCCATGAAAAACAAGATTCTTGGCGATTGGGTGTAATTCTTACATTTGTGATAAATCTGCCATTTTTGTTAATCAAGGTGCAATAATGATTATGAATTTGCATGTTGTAGCCTATTTCTAACATATGTCACATACCCAATAGATTGTCATGTAGTCTACGAACATAGGAAACATCACCAATCATATTTTGAGATCCATCTTTCAATTTTATAGCAATTTGGTTTTTCCCCAAAATCGGTATATTTGAATTGTTTCCAATTTTACGATAGTTCTTACTGTTTCATTAAGAGAAAAAATAATTCATTTTCCCACACATATGATTACTACATCCAATATCTAAATTCCAAATATATTCATCTTCAAAAAAATTATTGCTTGCTAACTTTTTGTTGTTGCAGATTTTCAAAATTCTCACCAGTATTTTGATACGAGTACGCTGCCATGTTTGTCTGATGTCAATATCTACAATCAGTTGCTTTATGCCCATAAACAACTATAATTTGTTCTTTCTTGATTGTAGTTGCCTCTTCCTCTACCATGATTGGTATGGATGAACATATTTCTACCTTTTCCTTGATTTGGCGGATAGATATTGTTATCTTTTTGTCGATTGAAATTGCCATGTCCTCTTTCTGTCACCACATGATCAAATTTCGTCAGCATGGTGCATATAATTTTTTCTACCACTTTGTTATCCAGAATATATTATCTATACACGATGATCTTATTCATACGATTTGTAACACGAAAAAAATTATTGTTCAATAGTTTCTGAACTTGACATCTCATACCTCTTATATTCTCAAAGTAGAGATTGCAATTTTGACTTATGGGCTTCCTCCACTCCTTTATGTAACATTTTTAATATGTCTCATGTTTATTTAGAAGTTTTGGCATTCGCTATTATGCACACACAAAAAAAAAATAATTTGTCCTTGATGTATTTGTGCAAGTGTCAAGTGATCCCTTCTTCGAGCAGATTCATTGGCTCCTTGTTATAGTCCAGGAGCCACAAAACTCCAAATATTGTGAGCTTTTAAATGTGATGTCGTCAAAAGTTCTCAGTAACTAAAATCTAAATTTGCATCTAATTTGGAATCATATCAAATGATATTGTAATGAGTTGTCATATATGTCTTTCAAAAAACTCACAATTTTATGAACATTGAGAATTCTCTTGTTCCTTACAAATTAAAAATATTTCTGACACTTATACTAGCTGGATCTCACCTCTTCTAATACCAATTCCATGTCAGTGAGGCATATTCACAAAATTAATACACACAAACATAGATGAGAATAGATTAAGAGATTTTCCTGATCACTATATTTTCATTCATTGAAATTGATTTACAAAGCATGGTATAGATGCCTTTATATATATGCATTTGGTTTACAAAGCCTGGAATACACGCCTTTATATAGGCATCGATCCTTACTATTGAAGCAAACAAAATCTTAATGGTGAAGGCTACAACCAAAATGGTGGTACAACAAACAATTAGACGGTGTTAATCTAATTTCTAATAACATCTACAACTGTTCGAGCCAAATTGTCCTTCTTGGTGATCTGTTACATAACAAATGTCAAACAACTAAAAAGAGACCTTCAATGAAACTAACCTATTTCTAATATTTCCTTAACTAGAGAATCTTTAATTTCTTCATAATGTACCAATAAATTATATGCAGTACTAACAAAGTAACCACCACTAGAACGATGAGTCCAAGTCCAAGTGTCAGACTGAGTAATCTGCATAACAATATTAGTCAAACAATTCCTAGATTCCACATTTCCACTACCAACTCATCCTCTCACTATGAGATCCTGTCCAATCATGTCAAAATCAATTTTACACATTTAACATCAATTTTAGGTGCTCAACCAAACATACACAAAATTTAGGTTGATATGGCATTTTGTAATAAGTTTATTAAACGTCAATATTGAAGACTTGATATTTATTAATGTCAACATTATTATTATAGGTACATAAATTGTAACCAAAATTCAATTCAATAATACTACATTTTTAACACATACACACCAACATAAGTGATATTCTTCCATCCTTTGGCAGTGAAATACATGGAAAGCTCATGAACACAAGAACTAAGAATATTCACCACTATATATGCTGTGTTACCAGCTCAAAACATAGCATAAAGAAAATTTACTTAATCTAATAAACTACTAAAAAAACATAGGTAGTACAAATAACTTGTCTACATAACAGAGCAAGCATTTGGGTTCTCATCACTGAATATTTCAGGTGCATAAGCATAGTCAACATAGTATTTTGATGGCCAATATTCACTACGCTTGATGTCAGTTTTATTATCATCTTCTTCTACATTGTTTTCTTCACCTTCTTTTTTCTCTTCTCCTCCTTCTTTTTTCTCTTCCTTTTTCTCCTCTTCTTTCTTCTCTTCTCCTTTCTTTTCTTCCTCCTTCACAATAGAAGCTTGCTTTTTTGTCCTTCTGTTGACTTCATCAACAAGCTTTTCTGGCTCAATCACACCTTTTACTATAGCTTGGTCATTTACCAAATCTGTTTCCACTGATTCTACTCCTACATATATGTTATTATTGACACATATTAGCATGTCATATTATATAAACTAGTTAAAATGTTATATATACATTTACACTTGGTAGTTAGTTTGTTGCACAAGTTTGTTTTCATGGACTAGTTAGTTAGTTACAGTTGTTAGTTATTCTCTTTGGCTATATAAGTTTTACTCCATCTATCTCAAAATAATCGTCAGGTTGACTATTTTATACAGATTAAATAATAATAATAAATAAATGAAAGAGCGACAATTATTCAATTATTTTGGGATAGAGTGAGCATTATAACTCTTGATGCAATCTTCATTCTCATTATCAATTCAATTTCTATATTATATTTTTCTCTCTTTAATAGTTTCTATCAAGAATAGTATATGTAATATGTTATACGAAATTAATTTTCATACATTAAAAGTGTAAAATATTTTACATTTTAGATAGATCACAATCATGGTATTCGTAACTTTTTAAAAGCAGATGATAATTATGATTGGTTGATAGTGTATAAAATTTTTCCATTCGAAGATGTATGTAAAGTAAATTATTGAAGTAAGATTCAATAAGTTTCAAAATCCAAGATGGATCAAGACAAAAAAAAAACCACTTGAGTGGTTGATACAATTATGAACGTGTTTGTTGTGTGTGCTGTGCAGCACTAGTGAGAAGACAGTTTACAAGAGCAATGAATAGCAAAAAGAGGG
>NC_021160.2:6356476-6417162 GCF_000331145.2 Cicer arietinum | reverse complement strand
GAGAATGAATCTTTATATATATATATATTACCTTTTATCTTACGGATTCTCTTCTGTATAACTTGAGCACATGCTTCACAATGCATTCGAATTTTCAGAATTATTGTTACCACTGCAGGAGCCTGAAAAATTATTGAAATAAACCATTAGACAAGAATCCAAAACATCAATGTTTAGCAATAAGTAACAGTTAATTTCACATATAGCAAAAGTAAGGTCAATTTAATTAGAAGACTAACTACTTTGAACTCATAAGTCTTAACAGAAGTTGTTTTGGAGAATTCAACCATGTGTCTGTATTGTTTATTATTGTTTTCATTTTTAGTAATTTTAGTTCAATTTTTTCATTATTAATGTGCTAATTAATTTTGATATTTTTTTTGTGAAGTGTGAGAAATGATTTAAGTGGGCAAAAGAAAGGCCTCTAAAGTGATCTTACTAGTTTCAAAATTCAGAATGGGCCATGTCTCATGTGGATGTGGGGTTTCTAGATGTACAAAATATATGAGTTATCAGCAAAGGAGTAGTCTCCCAGAGACACAATTCTTACCCTGCTCATCTCATTCTCATCCTCATCCTCATCCAAATCCAATGCATAATAAATCCAATGCATAATGGATATATGAGTTATTTACTCAACTGAATTAACTATATTTTTAACTATGATTTGAATTAATCATTTACTCAACTGAATTATCTATATTTTATACGTACTTAATCACGTGTAATAAAAATATAAGAAGGATGTTTACATATATTAATATTTAACTTTTAACCCATGTGACATGGTATTATTTTTATTTTTGGAAAAAGAAAAATCTGAATTCCATGTGTTTATTTGAAACTTAGGTACAGTAGTGTTTTATCATCTATGAAGGCCTGAATTTGACTAGATAACAGGGTAGGCAGGGTAAAAGTAAGAGTTGAGTGTATAATAATAGAGTGAGCCCGTGAGTGTGATCCCATTTTGCTGCAAGGTGCATTTCAAGTTGCAAAAAGAGTGTGGGGTCATACCCCTCTTAATTGTCACAGTCTTTGCCCTCGTTACATGTGCCTTTATGGTAGGGGCATTCTTTTCCTCATTTTGTTTCGTTACTTTCATGCTTCTAGTACTATTAGTAATTGTATGTATGGTATCCATACATTGTGGAAAATACACCAACAACAAACCAAAACGGAAACACTTGTGCAATTTGGAAATTCTATCTATTCAAACCTATTTCATACATGCATCTTATTTGGTCATAAGTATAGGTACAAACCCCCATTACTAGGAATTTCATTTCGTCATGTTTGATTCATTCCCCATTCACCCACTCATACAATTACAATACTTCAATTTTAATTCATCTTTATTTTAAAATATAAAGTCCAATGAATATGCATACTTATATGTCGATAACATATAATAATTTAAAAAAATAAAAATAATTGTGTCTGGTGTCCGACAGAGATACATATCAAATATCATACGCACTTTTTTAAAGGTTAAACTATGGAAATATTAATTATTTAATTATTATTATTATTATTACCTCATCCTTTTTCTCCTCTGGCTGTGGTGGTTTGATTTCTTCTTCTTTTTTATCCTCTGGAGGTTTAGGCAAAGGTGAAATAAGCTCCACTTTCTTGCCACTTTTCTTTTGTAGTCTTTCAAGCACCTTTATGGGGTCTGCTGCCTTTCCTTTCACTACCACTTTGCTGCCCTTGCTATCTGCAGTCACCTCCTCCACTCCTGTCACACACACACACAAAATTAATTTAATTTAAATATAAAAAAATGTTAATTAATACTTTTTCCCCCACCTAGACCTTTATTTATCTTTACTTAACATAATTGCGTATAATAATAATGAACTTTTGTCACTATCTGAATCAACATGTGTAAAATTACCTACCTGTAAAAGTTGAGAATTTTATATAGTGACAAATTATTTCACCTAGTATGATGTGAAATTCAAAATCAATCATGGATTGTAGATCCCTCTAACAAGGGAGAAAAGGAGGGAAAAAAGAGAACAAAAGTACTACCAGACACTAAATCATAAAAACTGCTACTATTAATGTGTAACATTAACTATCCTTTGGCTAATTAAACTAAAATAATCTAAATTCAATACATTGCAGCAGAAAAAATCTTTTATTAATTTGATTAAATTACTTGGTTAAATAAATTCATGTAAAATAATGTCTTGGAACTTTAAAGTAAAATTATTATTGTATTAATTAAAGTGACTATTTTATCACTACTTTTAAGAATTTGAATTGTGTTTTTTGAAGTTATAAAATTAAACACTTATCACTAAAATGATACTAGAGTATGAAATTAAATAATTAATTAATTATTACCCTCAAATCCTTTCAATGCTTTTGCAACTTTCCTTGCACAAGCTTCACAATGCATATCAACCTTGAGTACAATCTCTGGAGGTTCTTCATCTTTATTTTCCTCCTTTTTCTCTTCTTCCTTCTTTTCCTCTTTGGTTTCTTCTTTCTTTTCTTCTTCCTTGTTCTCCTTTCAACACCAAAACAAAACATTCAAGTCCAAATAGCTAGCAAATATCAACTATAACATATTCATTCATGGACTATAGTATAAAACATTAGGATATAATGATACTTGAAATCTAAAGAGTGAGCATAGAGATGTTAGAAATATAAAAAATAAAAAAATAGACAAGAAATTGAGTAGGATAACTCTTACTTCACTCATTTTGCTTAGAAATTTTGGTGGCAACAGTAGAGTGTGATAAACTACAAATTGATATAAATGAATGAATATCTAATTTTTGTGTATGGTTGTTTATCTAGTGGGTGAATGAGGGAGAAGAACATTAAATTAAGGTGGAAAATTTGAAAATATATGAGGTGGGCCGTTTATGAAGAATACACATTGGAAGGACCATAGGTGAGTCAGCATGTCATAAGCCACCTTTCATTTTCTTGTGTTAATGGCCTCTAACTTTGGGCCGTAGTAAAGATACTAGTACTATTGTTCCTAATTGTCATAATGTTGTACCAACACTAGTACCATGGTCGTGGTATATATATTTTTAGAAAATTTTATATATATTCATCTTACAAATATATCATTTTAATCTTTTAATACTCGTAAAAAATATTTGCAAATTATAAATAAATAAATAAAATATATTTGCAAATACAGACATTTTGATTTTTCTCTTTAATATTTTATTTTAGTTATTGTAAAATTTATTTATATGTAAATTAGTTTCTCTAATATTTTTAAAATATTTAATTTTAGTTTCTTCAATGTTAACAATATAAAGTATTAAAATAAATATTATATGCATATTACATAAAATTAATTCTAATAAGAACAAATTTTATAGAGATTAAAACAACAAATACCAAAATAAAATAAAATATATTTATAAAGAGAAAAAACATTTTTTGTTTACAAATATTAAAAATAAAAGGCAAATATAGTATGTTTTCATGATGAAATGCATATTTAAACTTTTTTATAATATCAATTGAGTATATAGAGTTGTTTTAAAAAGGACAAACATAAAAGATTAAAAATAAATGTTAAGTAACACAAGTATCCTCTTTGTATTTATCTCAATTTTCCAAGGCAAGGATATCGACTCATACTAAACTTCTACTACTAAATAACTAAGCATTACGAAATGTTTAAATATATATTGTTTATGAGAGTATTTTCTCACGTTTGAATTTTTTTTTATCAATAAAATTTTAAGGTAAAGACACTAGTTGAGATCAAATTTGCAACATATTATATCTTATATCTAGTACCTATTTTTTTACCACTGCATCAAACTATTGAAGTTTTCATATTTAAAATTTAATAAGATTATTCATATATATTAAATTTATAATTTTAATTAATTATACTTTTAATCTTTAATAGTGTTGCACTAATTTTGATCTAAATATTTTTAATTTAATAATTATTTCAAAGATTGACTTACTTATTTAATCGATAATCTCTCTCGAACATTTGGCATTTCTATTTATATAACATACATATTTAATTTTAGAATAGAGTTGATAAAATCATGATAAAATATTATAATTTTGTCGATTTTACTGTAAAATTAAAATATATGCCATGTGAAAACTAATGTAACATTTTTTTAATATAATTAATGTCACATCTTTACATGTGGCTCCATGTGGTGTGGCAGATAACATGAAACAATAACACCTTTAAAACATGCAATGTTTCCTGTAACACCTTCTATCTATCTCTCCTATCCTCTCCTCTCTCTTTAATATTCTCTATATATAATTACAAAAAGTGTTGTTGTAAATTTTATGTTATTTTGTTTAGCATGTCTGCTGTGCGGCAAAAAAAGTACACAGAAGAAAAAATTATCTATTAACTTGGAAGCTTATCTTGTAGTGTATTTTTCCAGTAGTTATCTCTTTATCAAACAATAGTGGCAGCCTCCCACTTTTACTCTCATAGTGACAAACCCTAGAGGCAGCCTGGTTTATGTTCAATTTCTTTTTTCTTCGTTTAAAAAAAGTGATTTAAGGTCAATTTTTAGTTTGAAATTACCACTCTAAATTTTGTTTTTCATTTTATTTTATCTAAGTAAATTATTTTCACATCTATTTAATTTATTTTTTATTTTGTTGTTTTAATTTTTCACCTTGTTGCGGTTTTGTTTTGGTTTCCCAATTTATTATGGTGTCGCTTGATTTTAGATTGATAGATTAACTTCGATCCAGTATAAATTCAAACAATAACTTTGACGTCTTCAACGTTGCAGCTCCATAGATATGAGTATTTTAGACACATCAAATCTATCATATTTGTAGGTTTTGTCATATTTATAGATATTTTTTCTATTTTATGGTATTAACATGAATATTGTGAGTTTGTTCGCAAATTCATCATATTTTAAATTATATTATTGATCCATGTAATTTCTACTAATTTGAATGAATGTGATTGATTTAGTTATATAAAAAATTCTTTACCAATCAAATGAACCCTTAGAATAAATTGTTATGTTCTCTATACTAGATTTCAAATTAAAATTTTAATACCAAGGTTGACAAGATAAGTTTTAGTGAATATATTGTAAAACGTCTAACTAATTAAGGCTTATTGAGTTTATAACTCTAGAATCTTAATTATTAAATAGCGTATCCATTTAAAATTAAATTATCAACTAGCGTATGATAAAAAGAACGGCTAAAAGTTAGTAACATTGTATGTCAGGAAATTGGTATGTCTACTTAAGTTTAGACATTGAAAATTCGTATAATAGTGGGGGTTATTTAGAAGAGGTTTGAAAAAAAATCCTACAAATTGAGTTAAAAATTGACCTCATGTCTATACATTAACTATAAAGGTTCAAAACTTCCTCAAATAAACATTTGCTGCAATTTCATTTCCCTCTCTTATTTTATTTCACTTTCTCTTTTACTCTCCCCACCCTCCTAAAATTCCAATTCATGAGAGAGTTGTATATTACAGTAATACAAACAAAAATTGTCAAAAAAAGAGTATATACAAAATTTGATGCAAAAGTTTTGCCCTTTCTTCACATCTTCGGCCACTTGAAAATGGTAACCCCAACACAGTTATGGGCCAAGTCTTATGATGTTGAAAGACTGTTTTAGGTCTAACACACTTTCTGGGCCTAGTTATCCTTTAAAGCCCACCATTGAACAGCTTACCATTTTCCTTTTCCAACTCAATAGAAATGCTTAGACCAACCAACATGAGTTGAATCTAACGTAATGAGTGAGACTCCTACAATATGGTGAATTTGAGTTGAATTCTTATTTAGAGACATATTTCATATTTAATATCTGATGTGCCTCAATACGTTTTCACTAAAAAATAATTTAATTACTCTAAAAATTTATCAACTAAAAAATATGTAATTAAATTTATGAATTTGTTAATAATTTGTAGTTAAGCTTCAGAGCTAAAACAATTTTAAATTAGGCCTATGAAATTTTAAATATTTATAACTAACCCTTTAAATTTGTAAACAATTTAAAACTTGTTGGTTTAGATATACAATAAGAGTGTTAGTAGTTAGTATTACATCTGAGACTTATAGAGAGTTAGTGGCGTAAGAAATTGGGATCTATTCATGGCATGTCTATAGGTGATTATATGAATGCGTCATTATTTTTGGCGAGCAAGGCTTTCATCTCATCTTCTAGTCGATCATTAGCTTTATGCCGATTTTCGTTTCTTGGTTGGTTGCCCTTCGAATTTGGACCTCTTTCATTTCCCAGTCGATTAGGGTATTTCCTCTTCCCTTTTTCATTCACTAAAGTCTTGGAGGTCAAGGTCGAGGAAATGCCAATCTTGGCCTAATATCTTTTTCTACTGGTGGACTCTCTTCATCTTCAAACTATTTATAAGTGTAACACTTTCGACCAAGGGTATGGTTGCCCTTGGTAATGCTTACCTTGTCCCCATTGAAAGGGTACTTGATTAAAAGATGTGGGTATGACACAACAACTCCTATGGAATTTAACACAAGTCATATGGTTTTCATATTGTAGGAAGAATGAGCGTTGATGACTATATAAGTAAGCCTTAGAGTCTTAATGTTTTTTCCTTCACCAATCTTCATTCATAAAATCAAAGTATCATTGACTTTGACATGTTCTCTAGAAAAACGAATTAGAGTTCTCGGGTATTCTTTCAGATGTTCCCTCTCTACTCTCATTTCTTGAAGCATTATTAATACATGACATTGGTCAAATCACCTTTGTTGACCCAAAATCATTTTATGTTAAACCCTCAAGTGGTGACAACTATTGCTACTAGTTATTCCTCACGGGGTTGGACACCTTGGAAATATTCACCGGTGAATAAAATATTTGGTCGATCGTCCTGCATGAGGTTTGTTTAGGGCGTCACATATAGAGTAAATTAAGCGAAGGTATCTTTTCCATGCATTGCATGAGGTTCAACCTATAGAAAATTCATTTGCAATACATTGGACGTTGTTAGTGGCTATCTCATGTTCATCTTAAGATGATTGTTTGTCTGTCTCTTCCTTGCGATACAATTTTAGTTGAGAACTACGCCACAAAGTGACTCGTCAAGTCTTCAAAACTATTGACTGACTGGCTATGGAGTTTGGTGAGTCATTTGAGAGCTACTTCTTTTAGGGTTATGAGAGAACATTTTGTAGCTTATTGTGTTGTTGTCGTCGTTGATGAACATTTGGATTTAAGACTCTACCACATGATTGTTGGGGACACTAGATCCATCAAACGACTCAATCACTAGCTCTCGAAATCGTTGTGGGACGACCACCCTTTGTATTGCCTTTGAGAATGGTTAGAACCACAAAGGTTCTTGTGTGTATCATTGTCTTATTGCCATCTTTTGGTAAGGCATAGGGAAAACATTTTACCAAACCCCACTATGGTCACCAATTTTCTAGTATGTGAGTATATATATATATATATATATATATATATTAAATGAATGGTTCAATTGTTATTACTCTATGATGACATATTACAACAAAATTTTCTCAAGTAATTTAAAGTGAATCATTTTCTATAGTTTATTATTCTCTTTATATTATTCTTCAAATTAACTATATTTGTCTGGAGGTGTTAGGACAAATCCCAAAGAATAAATATACAAGTCTTTAGATAGTACATTCTTCAACTGTTATATTGAGTCATATGCGTTCGACTCAAAGAGAGATGGTATTTAGATTATACTGATAGACTTCTCTCGATCGAATGTGCTCTTATGGATTTGGATCGTCTCTTTTAGTTTTCCTCCATTACTCTCTCTTTCTCTCTATATATTTGTCTTACTTTTACTCTCTCTTAATTGTTTTTATTTTTATTTTTATATTTTTCAATAAAAAGAGAATAAGATTTAAAGAAAGATAGAGAAAATGGGATAGAAACGGAGTAGAGTTGAAGTACAAAATCCAAATCCATCCTCTTATATAAATTTTGGTCTCACTTTGCCTTCTGGTATCTTCCTTAGTGATGTATAGCTTTTTTATTTTGAGAGAATATAGCAACCTTAATCTAAAATCTCATTTTTAATGATTGAAACCGCGTTTACACTTTAACCCAACAAGCTACTATTTGCACACATGAGACAACCGACCGACGCATTCGGTTAAAACCATGATGGATGTCTACGCTTTCACTACCTATCTACCTCAAAGAAATAACACTCTCTGGACCCCACAAATTTGGACCACTCTCCAACACCCACCCCATCTGCAACTAACTCATTATAATGCCATATAATCCTACCCTCTTAATTATTTAATTAAATTATCTGAAGGTTGGTCTTTGTTTCATTACTACTTCTCATGTGCTACAAAATTATAGGATATGGCGTTATTGCCACGTGTACGGTCGGCATGTGGTAGTGCATGACCATTATTGCACATAACCAAACTCATATAACAGACATTAAAAAAGTAAGAGCAGTGTTATTTGGTAACACAAATTTGTACAAGAAAACGAATAATGTAATTAATAATTTTAATTGATAATTATGTACCAATGAATGAGTAGTTATAATTTATAAATATTATTCTTCACTTCTTACAAATAATCATAACTATCCGTATTTCCCAAAAAATAATACTTGATTATGTCCTACTCTAATGTAATCATGGTAAGTATTTTTTAACACAAAATTGGCATTTAATCAATTACTATTAATAGGGATTCATGAACTTGCATTGAGTCAATAAGGATGGGCGTGTAAATCAAAAACACCACATGCCGTGTGCTGAGAGAGCTGATTTAAATTGCAAAGTCATCAATATTATTAACAACATAGTCGACATACACCCTTTCAGTTCCAGCAAACTTCACTCTCCAAATTCAACCTTAGTCCCTTTGTGTTGTTTTTCTGCATTCTCTATCATTTTTATTTGATCCTCAGATCTGATCTCTGATCCACAAACTATGGCTGAAAAGGTAAAGTGGATTTCAATTCCCACCAAAATTACCATTGTTATCTAATTTCCATAAACAAACACATAATTATTATAAGAATGTTTTTTTTTAATTTTTTTGTTACAAAAATAAAATTATTATCTTTATTTCATTTTTAGTGCTTTTCTGCTTCAAATTTGTGTATCATAACCATATGATGTAATTTTTTTATTAAACAATTATAAATTTATTTCACCATGGTCCTATAATTCTAATTGGTGGTTTTCATTCAGGTAACTATTATGAAGTTAAAGGTTGATCTTGAGTGTGATAAATGCTACAAGAAGGTTAAGAAACTTCTAAGCAAGTACCCTCGTAAGTTCATCACCACAACTTTTTTTATTATTTAACACATAAAACACATGTTATTAAAATAAAATAATATACATATAAGTTATTTATTTATTTAGTACTTTATTAGAATTTGTGACACTAAAAATTGATAAATTGCATGCATTTTGATTTACAAAAATAAAAACTATAAAGGCATCAATTTTGAGTTTTATTTTTTTGGGTGTTGAAATATTTTTGAACAATAGAAATTCGAGACCAGAAGTACGATGAGAAAGCAAACATTGTGGCAATCATGGTGGTATGTTGTAGCCCTGAGAAGATTAGGGACAAGCTTTGTTGCAAAGGTGGAGGTTCTATCAAGAGCATTGAAATAGTGGAACCACCAAAGCCCAAACCAGCTGAGCCCGAGAAGAAAAAGGAGGCCGATAAGCCCAAGCCCGCTGAGCCCGAAAAAAAGAAGGAGCCAGAGAAGAAAAAAGAAGGGGGAGACAAACCCAAGCCTGCTAAAGAGCCCGAGAAGCCTAAATCAGCTGAGCCCGAAAAGAAGAAAGAGGCGGATAAGCCTAAGGATGCAGAGAAGCCCAAGCCCAAGCCCGACAGTGATAAGCCCATAGAAAAGCTCGTATCCCATCCGGTCCCAATGATCCCACAAATGCCACCACCGGTGGCGGTTCCAGTTGGGATGTGTTTTGCTCCACCATGCTACGAAGGTAGGCCTATGGTGCCATACCCTAATCAGTATGGTGGGCCAGTGCTATGTTACGACGGTTATTATGCAAGGCCCGTTTATGATAGCTATGGTGGAGGTGGGCCTTGTTATGCAAACCGTTGTGATCAATATCTCAGCGAAGAAAATGCAGCCGGATGCGCAATTATGTGATTCTTCACATTAGAAGTAACGTTTCTTTGTTTTTATTTATTAAAATTATTATATTTCATAGAGGGATAGAGAAAAAATGGAGCAGGTGACAAAATGAAAAGTTATTTGGTGGTTTAAAATGTCAATGATGTATACTATTTCGTTCATCTTTCGATGATTTGATAATAAACTTGCGATCTAATTTGCAAAGTGATATTATATTTGCCTTTTTAAATTGATTTTCTTGAAAGCATTGAACTTTCTAACCACCATCACCCAACTGCACTGTTTTTGGTCAGTGTCGTCATAAGGAATTAAGGATTCTCACAATATGGATTAGTTATCCAAAATAATCAATTTTCCAAAACGTTTAGATGACGTATTAAGATTAATTTAACAACAATGTCCAATATGTTTGGCAGTATCTTTTTGAAGTTGTTAAAATTGATTTTAAAAATGTAAAATTAATTTAGATATATTTGATTATTATCATATACGTAAAATTAATTTTGCCTCACTTTCATTTTAACTTTAAACTATAATTTCAAATTTTAGTACATCAAATTAATTTTTAGTTTAAAATTTATCATTTAAATTATTTTTATTAATGTATTTAACTTATTTTGTGAGAATTTTTAATGTATTAACTTATTTTTAGTTTAAAATTTTAGTGCATAAAATACATTAGTAAAATTTTACAATACATCAGTAAAATAGATACATAAGTTTTTTGGTTATTATTTGTGAGGACTTAAGTCGTCACAAATTTGTTAAGAAAGAGGCACTCACAACACTATCGCCACAAAAAGAAAAAGTGTTTTGAAAAAAAAATACAATTAGTGTCGTTTAGGCCGCTACAAATTGCATTGCCAAACAAAAAAAAAATCATTTGTAGTTGTTTTAATGCGACAAATGGCTAACATAATTAAAAAATTAATAATTTAAAAAATTTTAAATTAATATTAAAAAGTTAATTATAAATAAAAAATAATATTAATATAATTTAACAAATATATTAAAATGAAAATATAATTTTAATATTAATTAAATTGTCAATAATTAATTAGATTATTATTACTATACAAAATAAAACATTCCAAAATTAATAAATAATATCATACAAATCAAAAATAAAACACACCATAATTAAATAATAATATTTAAATTATTCATACAAACCAAAGATAAAATTAGAAAAAAATTATTGGAATACGTCAATCATCATAATAATTTCTCACATCATTAGCTTCACTTCCTCTATCATTATTTGATGGAATATTACCTAACGACAAAAGTCAAGTATTAATCAGAGGTAGGATGACAACATGGTTTGATATTATATTTCATGTTCAAATACACCACCACTAATCGACAGAGCCATAGCTGATTGAGGTTGATTTAAATTTGGTCTGATCAAGTCAGCAGTTGGCATAGTTGATCGGTATGAATTTGATTTGCTAGAGGCTGAGGAAGTTGTTGTAAAAGATAAGACACATACTAATAATTATTAAAAGATTATTATTGTTGGAACATGGGTTGTTTTTGTTGCAGTTGAAAGAGTTTAGAGGTTGTTGTTGCTAGAAGTTTGGAGGTCGCTGCTACTAGGAGTATTGAGAATATTGTTGTTGTTGCTAGAACATTGGTGGTTGTTGTTGCAGGTTCTGAGATCGTGGATATTGTTGTTGCTGAGGTGAGAATTGGTGGTGAAAAGCAGAAGAAAAATGTTGAGATGAAAATTGTTGTTGTTCTAACTTTTGTTGTGAGTTTGCATTTAATTTTTTAATTAATGCTTGTATCAGTTATTGTGTGTTTCTTCTTGCTTAGTCATCCATTGTTCATTTAATTACTTAACATTGTTAATAGATATCGAGGAACAATGAGATTGGTCAATACTAAGATAAAAAGAAGATTGAGTCTAAATATATCTTGATGGTCCATTTACAATTGTTGACGACAAAATACATGCGTTCACCACATGTCATTTGTACTTGCCATCACTGATGTTCATAAAACTTGCAATCTCGCATTGTTTCGGCTCCAATGGATCAACTCGCTCTAAAATAAAATATTAACGCTCTAAAAATACTTTATAATCATTTAACTCTTTTTTTTAAAAAAAATAAATATAAAATATTAATCTATATTTAAAATGAATTACATATTAACTTGATGCAACATAGTGTTTGACTTGAAACTTATGAACAAAATAATTATTCGCAATCAATACAATAACATCATTGTCAAAATATAAAATACTAAATAATATTTATTAAATAAATAATTTCAAAAAAATTACATTAAAAAACAATCTAATGTGAAAAACGTAACAATTGTTTTAAAAATAAAAGATGGAGAAAATTATTTGTAGAGAGAAGTTATAAGTAAAAAATGAGAGGAAGAAAGATAGAATGATACATAGAGAGGGAAAATATAGTATTTGTGGCGGTCCATGCGGTCAAAAATGTCAACGGAACTATTATACATTTGTGGCGGACATAAAATGCAATTCAATTTGTGGTTGTCTATTTTGTCGGTAAGCTGCTACAGTTAGAAATTTGTGATGATATATGCCGCCACCACAAATTGATTTATTTTTTTAGTGTATTCGGTATACAATTTAAAGGATGTTGTAACTAGTTATGACAACGAGGTGAAGCCGAGAGGAATTTTGCCTCTCTACCCATACATCTGATTAGTTGGAGGAAAACTCATGTCAGCCCGTTTGTTATCAAGTGTGAAATTTAAATTATTATTACGCTCGCGACAAGTTTTGAGTTTCTATGTTATGTACACATTCATATATATAAAATAATAAATTTAAAAATCATATTTATTATAATTAATTTAATAAAATAATAATAATAATTATACAATAATAAAATAAAAAACTACTAAATTATATTTTCTACGAGATTAAAATTTTTAATATTTAAAAAAACATTAAATATATTAAATATATCCATGCATATAAAATTTTAAAAAGATATAATATTGTTAGTTTTTAGTTTTTCTCACTGGTTGTTAGTTTTTTCGCTTGTACTCCATCAGCATGCTTTTGGTATGAGAATTTTTTGTTAGGAAGCTGCCAGCTAATTGACCATATCAGCACATACTCCAGCAGATATATTTGAGTTTTTGTTTTCATGCTTTAGTGCTTATTCAATACATATCACCTCAGTAGACAATGACAATTTGACAACCATTAATCCATTATTCACTTTTTGCCACCAGTTTCGACTAATTTTCCCACTGATTAGATGCACCGACCTACACACATTTTTGAATTTGCAAAAATATTTTAAAGATTATACTAATAAGTAACAAGTGCTTTAAAAAATACTTGTTAATAATTTAAAAATTATTGAATTAAAAAATTAAACTTTTTACAATTTTAAAGTTTAAATTACATATCTTTCAAAAAAAATCATGTAAACACAAATAAAGATGTATTGAAAGGGAATGATGCCTACTCCTCCATCTTTTTTTATTCTTCCTTTCTTTTTTTTCAAAAGCATTCTCTTTTATTGTTTAATTTTTGTCAAAAAATGTTGTTCCTATTTATATATTATTTTAAAATTTTAAGATTGTATTAACTTCTTTTTTGTCAATTTATACATTTGTTTTGTCAATTATTTTACACTCACATAATAAAGATAGACTAAATGAATGAATTTAAAGTATTTGTTAATTTGTTTTGTGATTAACATCTTGTTTTAGTTAATATTTAGAGAGTTGTTTATGGAAGTTTAACGTGCGTGAAAATATGAAGCATTTTATTTGGCTAATTGTTTATGTTTGTCTACCTATCAACTCATTCTGGATGCTTTGTCTCATTAATCACTCGTCTTGTAAGATATGCATGTTAGATTAATTATTTAATTAATTAATTTTGGATTGATAATGATAAATTATTATAAATTATTATTAATTAAATTATATGATTATATTAGTATTAAATATTAGATTATGTGTTACGTTTTTATTATTGTTGAATGAACCGTGATTAATTTGATTATTTATTAAGTCAAATGAGATGTATATATATTTCATAAACTATTTTGTTATTTAATCATTATTCCATTAAACCATAACATAATCTAAAAATATTGAAATCTTAGATAATAATGAGGGTAGTTTATCACTTATATTCTATTATTTTTGTTGTGCTACTCTTTATAAAAGTAAATCGTTCTTGATTATTTTTTATAACGTAGATATCCTATAATTTGTATATGTAACACTGTTAAATTCCAACATGCCCTTTTCTACATCTCTTTAGACAATTGTATTTATAATCTAATTAAAAATTATTTTGAAATTTAAAGGGTTGTTATATGTTGTTCAAACTTTAATCTAGTGTTGTTCATTTATTTAAGAACTATTTTAATAAATTTTAGATAGAAATATAGATTAATTTAACAATATAAATAATATGTCACGTCAATATAATTATCGTCAGATTAAAGAGATTAACATAATGACCTAAATGAAAAATATTAGAGAGAAATATTAAATTATTTTTGAAATACTAACATAGAAACCGTATATAAGAATGGTGTATCGAGTGAGAGATAGTTTGATTGTTTAATTATAGATAATATTACGAAAAGGGCAAAGGAGCATGTGGCTGATGAAAATGAGGTCATATGATAATCATCCAAAAGCAATAAATAAATAAATAAATAAATAGGTGTAGCTACCATAAGCAACCAAAACTCAATAATAGGGTCATCTCAATCTATAAGCAATAATCATATCATTTTGGAAGGTTCTTTCGAACTTACGATCCCACCAAAACTTGTCAGCTAATCGCCTTCTTCCGTCAGCACCACATGCTTTGGTTTGGACACACATGTTAAATAATTTAATTTGGTATCCATAATAGAAATTACTTTCTATTAATACCGTGCTAGATAAGTAATCTATCGTTGATTAACCACTAGTATTAGAAATTACTTTCTCCAATAAATATCGTTTAAATTTTTTATACATATATTAAAAATTGTCATAATTAAAAGAATTTTCTTTTATCAAACTACTTATCTTAATTAATTATTAATGAAAAATAAATCTATAACAAAGAGATCTGCTATCACCTTTTTTCTTTTTGATAGCGGTACATAACAATCTCATCTATCAAATTTTACAATTTCCAGATGACACAATTCTGGTGGGAAAGGCAATTGGTGAAACTTGTGGAGCATAAAAGTTATACTTGTATGTTTCAAGCTTGACTCAGGTTTAAAAGTTAACTTCTTCAAAAACTAGTTATATAGTATCAATTTAGATTATACTTTTCTATAGCTGCATCAACGTTCCTTTGTTGTTATGTGGTTTTGGTGCCTTTCAAATTTATCGGCTTACCAGTCGGGGTTAATATGAGAAAATTTTCAATTTGGAAATCGGTATTGGAGAATTTAAAAAATAGATTAAATGGGAGAAAGGGTAACTCTGTTGAATTCGGGGCTTAATAGCATACCTTTGTATTTTTTTTTTCTTTCTATAAAGCTTCAAGAAAGTTGTTGGATGTTGTAATTAAAAGTCAGTGTTCTTTTCTATAGGGAGAAGTGGAGGAAAATAAAAAGCTTTTTTTTGGGTGAGTTGAGATACAATTTGTAAATCTAAATTGAGGGACGTCTTGGTGTGAAGAATGTGGAAGTTTCTAACATTGCATTACTAAGTAAATGGAAGTGAAAGATGTTGAATGATCAAGATGTTTGGTTTGATAGAATTCAAGTACGGTCCTTTGATTATTAAAACTTTATTTAATGAATACCAATTATCAATAAAAAAAAAGTCTATTAGGTGAGAGATTTATTGACGATTGATTCTAATACAAAAATAGAGATATATACGTATCAGGTGTAAATCTGATATCGATATTTCACAAATATTTGTAGATACATATTTTTGAAATATTAAAATTATTTTACTCGATATTCGCTGATACGTATTTTATAAAAATCAAAAAAATCAAGAAGATGAGATAATTTTTTTAGATATCAATGGAGATATACACAATCCACTTTAAGATATCGTTAGTACTCTTGAATCCGAAAAATTATCCAACTGAATGAGACTTCAAAACTTTGTTGTTGTTGTTATTATTATTATTATTATTATTATTTTATGAATGAAAAAAATAAAAATGTTTATTGAATAAAATAAATATTGTTTTACATTCTTTTAATGATATCATAAAACATAAATTAAAATATATTATGAAAATTATGATTAATAAAATTATATATTTATGAAGAATCATCGATACATACTCTTTTTACAAGTATTCAATATCCTATATGAATATAAATTTTTTAATAATTTTTTTCTAATGTAACCAAGAAATTTTGTATCCTAAATTTAAAAGAAATAACGTATGTACGTATCTATATCGTATTACACCCGCACTCATACTATGTGTTCGGCTTCATAGATACTAACTTATATCAAATTCAAATTGTTTGGTGATATTGTGACTGTCAAAATTTTATTAAAAGTTTAATATTTAATAAAAATATAAAAATTTAGTATAATAATTATAAAAATAATAAAATATTATTTATATTTATTTAAATATATTAATCTAATTGACATAATTTTTTTAATATAGTATATAATTTCATCTTTTTAATTAAATAGGTTATTTTATAAATATTAATCTTATATGTTAAAAAAAAAAAAACATAATTTGGACCTGATATATGTTAGACGGCAGATTTCTGTCGGTCTGATATAATTTCTACTGTAAAGCAAATAATGATATTAAATTATTTCAAGGTTTTTCAAAAAAGAAAATTATTTCAAAGAAGAATGTTTTTGATAGAGCTAGTAATTATGTCGGCAAGCACCATTGTGTTCTTAAAGAAAAAAAACACCATTATTTTATTAACTAAATTTTTTTATGTAAAAGACGTCGACAAGATACATTATTAATGAAATATAAATTATTTTGTTTTAATTAATTAATTTATAATTTTTTTTAAAAGTTTTAACTTATTAATCAATAACAAATATTTATTAAATATATAATTTATACAAAATAAATATCTCTCTTAAACTTCATTTTTCAGAATTTCGTGAAAAGATATTTCAAAAACTAAACAAAATCAAACCATATTTTAATTGGTTCTATTTTTTTATCTTTTAAAAGTGTGGTTGTTTGCATCCTAAGTTATGACACATCCATAATTTTACAATGACATGATGCCTCAAAATATGGTTGATGCATCTGATCATATCCTACGGATATATTAACTTCTTAGTCACCTGCTTCTTTAATTCAACATTTTTCGATTTGTTTTTATTTAAGTTGTTACGTCAAATACAATAAAAATTAAATGTTCGTTCGTCTCAATCCATCCACATAAATTTGATTGTTATGCGATATATGCACACATATTAAATTAGAACTCTAACCAAACTTCTTTTTATGTGTCCTTCTACAATTATTTAAGCAATCAGAGATTTTCTTTTTGTGTGGCAACAGCCAACAATCTACGTTCCATCGACATGAAAGTTTACTCATCAATGCATGATTTAAATGTTCAAAATATACGATGAACTGTCAAGTTTTTAAGAACAAACATATCATCAACAATATAAGGCGATGTATAATATTTGACAATTGTACTTGATATACTTGGGAAAGATTCATGCATTTAGGCGACAAAATTTATGACTCCTTCCAATTACCAAATGCTTTTGCCATGATTTTTTGTTTAACAATTCTGTTGGGTTTTGGGCTCCCTTCCTATGTGGAGAAATGCCCAATATATGCAAGCCCATGTGTCTCACTTAACCAAGTAGAGAGATGTCAGATTAGTAGAACAAATAGAGCTGAATTCAGAGAGTGAGCAAAAGAGAAAAGTGAGAGAGGAAGAGCAAAACCCATTTTCGCATAAAACAGAACAGTTGTACTAGATTTGCGATTTCTCCTTCGTTCACCGTCGGATCGGGCTGAAATTTGGACAGCAGGTTCGTAACTCATGGTACTTCAATCTGACCGGTTGGATCGTCGATCAGAGGTCTGAGGTGGGAGAAATTGAGCTCGGACAGTAGCCGTTTTTCCTGGTTTTTTTCTGCTGAACTTTGTTCTCAATTTCATGTTTGTTTTCTCATTGTTTTGGCTGATTGTTGTGCTGGTTACCTTGCTGTTTTTGACTGGTTACTGAGCACGAATTTGTGCCTTATTTGAAACTCTTTTGTATCCATATTTTGATCATAGTGGAGCTCTATTACTGGCTTGGTCCCGTGGTTGTTTACTTCTCACATTGAGAAGGTTTTTCCACGTTAAAAATTATTGTGTCCTTTGTGGTAGTGATTTTAGTTGCTGTGATTATTTGTTGTTGCTCCTCACAGATTCTTGCAAGTTTGGGAAATTGATTATCCGTTGTATATTGCTCTGTTAGAGTTGTTATTGTTATTTGTTGTTGAATTTCCCATCAGAGTGGCATCAGATCTCTTTGGTTAAGGAGCTGTTTGACTTGTTTGAATGATGGAGGCAAATACAAATAGAATGATTTGTTTGAATGGCACTAATTATCACTTATGGACGGGAAAAATGAAGGATCTGTTATTTGTGAAGAATTTGCATCTTCCTGTGTTTGCTAGTGAGAAGCCAAAATCCAAGACTGATGAGGATTGGAGTTTTGAACATCAGCAGGTTTGTGGTTTTATTCGGCAATATGTAGAAGACAATGTTTATAATCACATTGCTAATGAGGAACATGCAAGATCCTTGTGGAAGAAGATTGAATCTTTGTATGCTTCTAAATCAGGGAATAATAAGTTGTATTTGTTGAACTCCTTGATGAATTTGAGGTACAAGGAGGGGGCTTCTATTTCAGATCACTTAAATGATTTTCAAGGGCTCCTAGATCAATTGTCAGGTATGGGTATCAAATTTGATGATGAAGTGTTGGGACTATGGCTACTGAATACTCTACCAGATTCTTGGGAAACTTTTCGGGTTTGAATTACAAACTCAGCTTCTGATGGTGTTGTCTATTTGCAAAGTGTAAAGGGAAGTGTTCTTAATGAGGAGATAAGAAGGAAGGCACAAGGTACTTCATCTCATTCCGAGGTACTTGTCACTGAGAACATGGGCTGAAGTCAAAGAAAGGAACCGAAAGGGAATAGACAAAATAGCAGAAGTGCAAGTAGAGGGAACAACAGAAGTAAGTCCAAGTCCAGATACAAGAATGTGGAGTGCAATTATTGTCACAAAATGGGGCACATACAGAGGAACTGCTTCATATGGAAAAGGGAGAGCAAAAACAATAACAGTAAGCAGAGAGATAAGAATCATGATGATGATGACCGTGTTACTACTGCTACTTGTGATGATCTGATTATTCTCCGTGACTATGACTCAGTCAATCTTGTATCAGATGAGAGCATGTGGATTATTGATAGTGGTGCTACACTGCATGTTACACCAAGGAAGGAGTTCTTCACATCTTACACTTCTGGTGACTTTGGAGTGTTGAAGATGGGTAATGATGGTGTGTCCAAGGTAGTTGGTATTGGTGATGTTTGTTTGCAGACCAACATGGGAGTGCAGTTGTTGCTTAGAGGAGTCAAACATGCTCCAGATGTTCGCTTTAATTTGATCTCTGTGCAGATGCTTGATGATGGTGGTTATGATAATCACTTTGGTTCAGGAAAATGGAAACTCACCAGAGGTAACTTAGTTGTGGCCAGAGGGGAGAAAATTAATAAACTGTATTGGACTAAAGCATTGGTTGCTAAAGACAGTGTGAATGCCATGGATATGGAGGCTTCTTTGTGGCACCGCAGGCTTAGTCATATCAGTGAAAATGGGCGGAATTGTTTAGCTAAAAAGGATGTACTTCCGGGATTAAAGAGTGTAGAGTTAGAGAAATGTTCTCATTGCATGGCTGGTAAGCAGACTAGAGTATCCTTCAAGAAACATCCTCCCTCAAGGAAGTCAGAGTTGCTTGAATTGGTACATTCTGATGTTTGTGGCCCGTTGAAGGTAAAGTCATTTAGTGGTGCACTTTACTTTGTTACTTTTATTGATGATTGTTCCAGGAAGCTTTGGGTCTATGCTTTGAAGACAAAAGACCAAGTTTTGGAGAAATTCAAAGACTTCCATGTTATGGTGGAGAGACAGTCAGACAAGAAAGTTGAAATGCATTCGTACTGACAATGGTGGTGAGTATTGTGGACCATTTGATGTTTATTGCAAGCAGCACGGTATCAGACATGAAAATACTCCTCCTAAAACTCATCAGCTGAATGGTTTAGCAGAGAGAATGAACAGGACATTGATTGAAAGAGTTAGGTGTATGCTTTATGAAGCAAAGTTGCCTAAGCATTTCTGGGGTGAAACATTGTACACGGCAGTGCATGTTATTAATCTGAGTCCTGCAATTGCTTTGAATGCTGAGGTGCCAGACAAGATTTGGTTTGGCAAGAATGTTAGGTATGATCATTTGCATGTCTTCGGTTGCAAATCATATGTGCATGTTCCAAAGGATGAAAGATCCAAGTTGGATGCGAAGACAAGACAATGCATCTTTATCGGTTATGGTCGTGATGAATTTGGCTACAAGCTGTATGATCCAATTGAGAAGAACGCTGTTAGAAGTCGTGATGTGAAGTTCATGGAAGACCAAACCATTGAAGACATTGATAAGATGGAGAAGACTACACCTGAGATTGATAATGGTTTGTCTGATGTTGATCCAGTTCGAATGCCTATACATGATCTGGATACTGCTGAAAATAATGTTCAGAATGATGGGCAACATGGTGATGTTGGTGATCAACAGCTTAGAGATGATTTTGATGTTCCTAATGATGCTGCTGAAGAAGAACATGAGATGTCACAAGATGAGGATCTTGGTGATGCTCCTGAACCACCTCAAGCTCAAGTTTGGAGGTCTACTAGGTAGAGGAAACCATCCACCAGGTATCCTTCTGATGACTATGTTACCTTGACTGGTGGAGGCGAACCTGAATGTTATGATGAAGCCATGGAGAGTGATGAAAAGAAGAAGTGGATGGATGTTATGCAAGATGAAATGAAGTCTTTGCATGATAATCACACTTTTGATTTGGTGAAACTACCTAAGGGAAAGAAGGCATTGGAAAATAGGTGGATCTTCAGAGTGAAGCAAGAAAACAATTCTACATCTCCAAGATATAAAGCCAGATTGGTTGTGAAAGGTTTCAGACAGAGAAATGATGTTGATTTCAATGAGATTTTTTCTCCTGTGGTGAAGATGTCATCCATTAGAACTGTGTTGAGTTTGGCTGCTACTCTTGATTTGGAGGTAGAGAAAATGGATGTAAAAACTGCTTTCCTTCATGGTGATTTGGAGGAAGAGATTTACATGAAGCAACCTGATGGTTTTCTTGTTAAAGGCAAAGAAGACTATGTGTGTAGGCTCAGAAAGAGTCTATATGGTTTGAAGCAGGCCCCGCGTCAGTGGTACAAGAAGTTTGAGTCAGTTATGTGTGAGCAAGGCTACAGGAAGACTACTTCTGATCACTGTGTCTTTGTTAAAAAGTTTGCTGATGATGATTTCATTATCCTGTTATTGTATGTTGATGACATGCTTATTGTTGGGAAAAATATTTTCATGATTGACAGGTTGAAGAAGCAATTGGGCGAGTCATTTGCCGTGAAAGACATGGGAGCTGCTAAGCAGATTCTTGGTATAAGAATCATGCGTGACAGGAACAAGAAGAAACTTTGGCTGTAACAAGAACACTATGTTGAAAGATTGTTACAGAGGTTCCATATGGAAAATGCTAAGGCTATAAGTACTCCTCTTGCTACTCATTTTAAATTGAGTACTAGTCAGAGTCCTCCCAATGAAGCTGAAAAATCAGATATGCAACGAGTTCCTTATGCATCTGTTGTGGATAGTTTAATGTATGCAATGGTGTGTACAAGGTCTGATATTGCACATGCTGTTGGTACAGTTAGTAGATTTCTGTCTAATCCAGAAAGTCTACTTCAGGCTACTTGATTAAGTTTGCAGGGGGAGCTGTGGCATGACAATTCAGATTGCAGAGATGTGTTGCATTGTCCACTACTGAGGCAAAGTTCATTGCCATTACAAAAGCATGCAAGAAATTGTTATGGTTGAAGAGATTCTTGCAGGAGCTTGGTTTTATTCAAGATAAGTACTTGCTATTTTGTGATAGTTAAGGTGCAATTCATCTTGGTAAGAATTCAACCTTTCATTCTAGGTCCAAGCACATTGATGTTAGGTATCATTGGATACGTGATGCTTTGGATGCTGGGTTGTTGGAATTGGCCAAGGTTCATACAGATGATAATGGTGCTGATATGATGACCAAGGCATTACCGAGAAGTAAGTTTGAAACTTGTTGTGAGATCGTCGGTTTGGCGGTCACCTCCACATAGTTGTGAATGGGAGATATGTTGGGTTTTGGGCTCCCTTCCTATGTGGAGAAAGGCCCAATATGTGCAAGCCCATGTGTCTCACTTAACCAAGTGGAGAGAGGTCATATTAGTGGGACAGAGAGAGCTGAATTCAGAGAGTGAGGAAAAGAGAAAAGTGAGAGAGGAAGAGCAAAACCCATTTTCGCATAAAACAGAGCAGTTGCACTAGAATCGCGATTCTCCTTCGTTCACCGTCGGATCGGGCTGAAATTTGGACAACAGGTTTGTGACTCATTGTACTTCAATCTGACCGGTTGGATCGTCGATCAGAGGTCTGAGGTGGGAGAAATTGAGCTCGGACAGTAGCAGTTTTTCCTGGTTTGTTTCTGCTGAACTTTGTTCTCAATTTCATATTTGTTTTCTCATTGTTTTGGTTGATTGTTGTGCTGGTTACCTTGTTGTTTTTGGCTGGTTTCTGAGCACGAATTTGTGCCATATTTGAAACTCTCTTGTACCCATATTTTGATCATAGTGGAGCTCTATTACTGGTTTGGTCCCGTGGTTGTTTACTTCTCACATTGAGAAGGTTTTTCCACGTTAAAAATTGTGTCCTTTGTGGTAGTGATTTTAGTTGCTGTGATTATTTGTTGTTGCTCCTCACAGATTCTTGCAAGTTTGGGAAATTGATTATCCGCTGCATATTGCTCTGTTAGAGTTGTTATTGTTATTTGTTGTTGAATTTCCCATCAAATTCATCCATTCTCATAAGTTATTTTGTAATCTTATAGAGATCTTACATAAACAATTAAAAATTTAATCAATATGTTAGTATTTGTTTGGACTATAGAAAGTATATGGTCAAAAATTATAGATGAATCCAACTAACATGATCATGTGAGATCAATGTTGTGCAAATATGAACAACGTAAATTTTCCTTATCTCCAATTTATTATGTTTTTTGTTCAAGGATACTCTAATTCTCCATTGACATCAACCAACAATTGTGAACACTTACAAATAAATGGTCATATTAACTTAAGATTAAGACACGTTAAATATTCTACAAATAATAATTATATCTTAAACAAAAAAAATATATAGTCGCATTTTTATGGAGGCAAAATTAATTTGTTTAAAGAGATTATTACATCTCCGTGTTATAAAAAAAAAGATAAAGGTGAAAAAAATTTCAATTTTTGAAAAAGTAAAATGTAGAATTTCTGAAACAATATTTATCTTTGGGATACAATTTTGTTATCATTTCGCATAGATAAACGGACATTCAGTATTTGAATTTGATTTCTTCCATTCCATTGAACTGCCCTAACATGACTTCACTTCTTTCCTCTTCACTCTCTAATACTAATCCTCTTTTTCTTTCATTTTCAATCTCCTCTTCTTTATCTTGTAACCGCAATTTCAAATTCAAAACTTTTTCCCACCTCAACCAAGAATCACATTCTCATCACCCACCTACAAATTCTTCATCTTTATCCAAAACCAAAATTTGGGTCAATCCCTATACCCCAAAACCTAAACTTCATCGAAACAAACCCTCTAATTCTAACAACAGTTTTCTCCTTAAACTCGCCGAGTCTTTGGACTTGTGTGATCCCACTCAGCAACAAGTCTATGCAATTCTTAACGGTTTTGGAAATGACGGCGTTTCTGAACGAGATGCTGTTTTCATTCTTAATAAGATGACAAATCCCAAAACTGCACCCATTGTTCTTAATTACCTTAGGGATAAAGTTCAACATGTTAGAGAAAATGGAATGGTTCTTTACAATGTAACACTCAAAGTGTGTAGGAAATGTAAGGATTTTGAAGGAGCACAGAAGGTGTTTGATGAAATGCTTCAAAGAGGGATAAAACCGAATAACATTACATTTACTACTATGATTAACTGTGCTAGGATGGCTGCTTTACCTGATAAGGCTGTGGAGTGGTTTGAGAAGATGCCGGGTTTTGGGTGTGAACCCGATGCTATCACTTGCTCGGCTATGGTGTGTGCTTTTGCGCGTACTAATCATGTTGATATGGCTCAGCGGTTATACGATCGTGCAAAAATGGAGAAATGGCCTATTGATGTAGTAACATTTTCAGCATTGATTAAGATGTATGACTTGTCTGGAAACTATGATGGATGCCTGAATATCCACTTAGAAATGAAGGGTCTTGGTGTGAAGCCTAATGTGGAAACGTATAACACTTTGTTGGTTGCCATGTTGAGAGCCAAGAGGCACTGGCAAGCAAAGACTATATATCAAGAGATGAAAAGTAATGGAGTTTCGCCGGATTTTACAACTTATTCGACTCTTCTGAGAATCTTTACTAGAGCACAATTTGGTCAGGATGCTCTTGGTGTTTATAAGGAAATGAAGGAGAAAGGAATGAATGTGAGTATTGATCTCTACAATGTGCTTTTAGCTATGTGTGCTGATGTTGGCTGCCATGAAGAAGCTCTGGAGATTTATGAAGACATGAAAAGTTTGGGGACTTGCCGGCCCGACAGTTGGACATTTTCAGTCTTGATTAATGTGTATTCAGGCAGTGGGAAAGTTTCCGAGGCGGAAGGGATGCTGGATGAAATGATCAAATCTGGATTCGAGCCTACTATTTTTGTCATGGTGTCGCTTGTCCAGTGCTATGGAAAAGCCAAGCGAATTGATGATGTCGTGAAGGTATTCAATCATTTCTTGAATCTGGGCATTGTTCCAGATGATCGCTTCTGCGGTTGTCTGCTGAATGTTATGACACAAACACCAAAGGAAGAGCTTGGTAAGCTAGTAGATTGTGTTGAGAAGGTTAATACAAAGCTTGGGTCTGTTGTAAGATATTTGGTCGAAGTGGAAGAGCAGGAGGGTGATGGAGATTTCAGAAAGGAAGCATCAAAACTTTTGAGTTCAATTATTGCTGAAGCAAAGAGGCCCATATGTAATTGTCTGATTGATCTTTGTGTCAATCTGAATCTACCTGATAGAGCACATGACCTTCTTGGCATAGGCTTGACACACGAAATTTATAGGAATATACAATCGAGATCGCAAACAAAGTGGTCTTTGCACTTAAAGAACCTCTCGGTCGGAGCTGCTACGACTGCTTTACATGTTTGGATAAAAGACTTGTCTAACTCTTTGGAATCAGGGGAGGAGTTTCCACCGCTACTTGGAATTAACACCGGGCGAGGAAAACACAAGCATTCATGCAAGGGTTTAGCTAGTGTATTTAAATCACATTTGAAGGAACTCAATGCTCCGTTCCGTGAAGATCCAAATAAGGATGGCTGGTTTTTGGTTACAAAGGAAGCAGCCAAATCATGGCTGGAGTCTAGGGGTTCAACCAAATCTATTGCTCCTTTAGACTCTCTGGTTTTAAATGCTCCATCAATGGCCCTTCCCTATTGAAAATATTTAAGGGACTGATGTGCTGTGTTACTTTCATGCATTTTCATACTCCAAATTGTGTAAAGAGTGTTCTTACACAGGACTGTCGAGTTCTGATTCTGAATCTGAAATTTTGCTTCATCAGATGAAGGACCGTGAGAAGATCAATAATAAGTGAGGTATTCACATGTGGGCTGCAATTCATATTACAATGCTCTGCCTGGTGTGAATGTGAATAGAGGGTGCCTTCTTGAAGGCCTTATGTTGTGAATGAAATGTATCAGAAAATTGCAACTTCCTTTCATAACCTTCAGCGTCTGACCTTAGATTTATTTGATGTGGTATTATATTTATGTAATTTTTTATATTCCTTTATTTTTCTGCCTTTTCTTACAAATACTTAGAATCTTTGATACTTATATTTTCTTCTAGCAGAATCGAATGCATTTGGTAGTTTTTGTAAGACTTCAGGGTTGAAGGAACACCAGGTATTGTATCAAAATGTTTTCCAAAATTATGGACACAATATGAATTTTATCCTATTCTTTCATTTTTCTTCCCTGTATTTGAAGTTCTTTTCATCCTGAAAGTTCAATAAAATCAAATTGTCATTGCCATGCTTCACGTGGTATCTAGCACACAAAGCTATAGTGATTTGCTAGTTTAAAATTGAGCAGGAAACAAATGGACAAATGTTTTTTTGCAAAAGAAAATTTCACTAACTGGATGATAGAAATTTTCCACTGTTAGTGATTAAATTAAATGCCAAACATAAGCAACAGCTTGAACAGATAGAAGGAAATCCATTCAATTGTGAGTCTCGTTCTCTTTTCCATTACCTCCAAGCCAAGAGAACTAAAAGATTGCATAGATAGATTGAAGAAAAGAAATTGAAGATAAGTAGAAGAAACAGAAAGTTAACTCTGATGTAGTTGCTACTTGCTAAAACAAAAGGTCGTGCTATCTGATAGTCGCAGTAAACTAGACCTTGTGCTTACAGTTTCAGACTTTCAGTTGTTAATAAGAAAGTGAATCCAAAATGAGTGTGGTCCAGTTCCAACAAATACAACTAATTGTAATGTAGGTTCCAAATTTGATCAAGTTTCTCAAGTAGCTGCCACTTATTATATAAGTTGTATGATATTAAATTGCCCTGTTGATGTTCAACCTATTATTGAAACTTGAACCAATCTGGAAAACGAATATGAAATTGAGCTTCTATTACTTAGTAGGGAATATCATTAGCAGTTGAATTTTCTGGTTTATAATACTTACGTGACAAACTATTGTACTGCATGTAGACTTCTGGCTCATTAGTCCTGTTTAGCATGCACAAAATTTTGGTGGAGACAATACTATGACGTGGCTTAAATGTTTCAAAAGGGATCATCTGATAAGAGCATTGCTCAGGTGATTTCTAGAACCCAACAAAACCACATTTCTACTAAAAAGAAGGAGCCTAACATTGCTAAGAAATTGGGATCCGGCAGTCCAAACTTTTTGCATTCACACAGTCAAATATCATATAACTGTTCGATTAAGATCAATTACTCTAGATTTAAAATCAATATTTTAATTGCATTTATTTGAACTGTTGGACAAAAAAATTGAAGGTGCTAAATTCTATCCACCTTGAATGTGAGATTAGTCTCTCACCCAAAAATGTCAAATGACAAAAGTAGTTACTACCTTATCCAAATATCACAATAAACTCAAATAAAATGTACTTTTCAAGAAAATTAAAATATACTTGAGCCTTATTTTTATTTTATTTTTAAGTTGTGCACCAAATTAATTCTTAATTTTGTTAAATGTTCTCAAATAGATGGCTGATAGAATCAAATGACCTCTTTTAAAATATTTAAGATCTATTTGAGAGAGTGCTTTACGAGTAACAAGGAGAAAGATTGTGTACACACAGTATACAGTTCAGTTCAGAGTGAGAGGGAAAATGGCTCAGGCTTACCCTCTCTGTTCTTCCCCTTTTTCTTATGCTTTGTCTGATTTAACCATTCGCATCTCATCTCATTATTCTTTCATCAATTACAAACTTCCCAATTTTCATCATACATCTCGTAAATTCGATACCTTCTTCTCCTTCCAACCTCTCAATTCTCTTCAACATGAAAATCAAAACCCAGATACAAAGTCCTCAACTTTATCCAAAACCAAAAAATGGGTCAATCCCAAAACCCTTCAAGCCAAAAGAATTTGGAAGAAATCATACGCCGTTGTTTCATCTCTCGCCAAATTACCCAAATCTATTCACGAACAACAAGTTTCTGAAGTCTTGGATGCTTTAGGAGACAATGTTACAGACCGTGATGCTGAATTCATTCTCCATAACATAGCCAACCCAAAAACCGCAATTCTTGCTCTTAAATACTTCCAACTCAAGATTCAAATTGAACCTGAAAGGCATGTTGTTTTCTACAACGTGGTGTTTAAGCTGTTTAGGGAAGTTAAGGATTTTGCAAATGCAGAGCAACTGTTTGATGAAATGCTTCAAAGAGGTGTCAAGCCTGATATCCTTACGTTTTCAACTTTGATTAGATGTGCTGCAGTTTGTTCTTTGCCACATAAAGCTGTGGAGTTGTTTGAGAGGATGCCTTCTTTCGGGTGCGAACCCGATCATAATGTGGCCTCGTCCATGATTTATGTTTATGCTCGAACTGGTAATGTTGATATGGCTTTGCAATTATATGATCGCGCAAAAAATGAGAAATGGCTTGTTAGGACAGTGGCATTCTCTTCTTTGATTAAGATGCATGGTATGTTGGGAAACTATGATGGATGCTTAAATGTTTATAATGATATGAAGGTTCTTGGTGTT
Organism: Cicer arietinum; assembly: GCF_000331145.2. Classification (NCBI taxonomy): domain Eukaryota; kingdom Viridiplantae; phylum Streptophyta; class Magnoliopsida; order Fabales; family Fabaceae; genus Cicer; species Cicer arietinum. The sequence goes on along the minus strand of NC_021160.2, from coordinate 6,388,446 downwards.
AGGCCTAACATGGTAATGTATAATGCTTTGTTGTATGCAATGGGGAGAGCTAAGAGGGGAAGGGATGCTAAAGGTATATATCAGGAGATGAGAAATAATGGATTTTCACCAAATTGGGCAACCTATTCAGCTCTCTTGGAAGCTTATTCTAGAGCACGGTTAAGTAAAGAAGCTTTGAGTGTGTATAAGGAAATGAAGGAAAAAGGGATGACTATGAATAAAGTTCTTTATGGTATGCTTCTTGACATGTGTGCTGATGTTGGCTATGCAGAAGAAGCTGTTGAATTATTTGAAGAAATGAAGCGTTCCGAGACTTGCCAGCCTGACAATTTCATATACTCGTCATTGATTAACATGTACTCGTGTAGTGGGAATGTTCTGGAGGCGGAAGCAATGTTGAATGAAATGATCAGCCGTGGTTTGGAGCCTAATATTTTGGTTCTCACAATGTTTGTTCATTGCTATGGAAAAGCCAAACGGCCGGATGATGTTGTGAATATATTTAATCGATTTTGGGATTTGGGCATCACTCCTGATGATCGGTTGTGTGATTGTCTTTTGTATGTCATGACCCAAATACCAAAAGAAGAGTTTGGTAAGATAACAAATTGCATTGAGAAGGCTAACCCAAAGCTTAGTTATGTCGTGACTCATTTGATAGAAGAGAGGGAAGGTGATGGAGATTTTAGGAAGGAAGCATCAGAACTGTTAAGTTCAGCCAATGATGATGTAAAGAAGTCTATGTGCAATAGTCTAATTGATCTTTGTGTCAACCTAGGTTTGCAAGACAGAGCTTGCAAACTTCTTGACTTGGGATCGACACTTGAGATATATAGCGATATACAATCGAGAACTGAAAATAAGTGGTGTTTGAACCTTAAAAAACTCTCAGTTGGAGCTGCTATGACTGCATTACATGTTTGGATAGATGACTTGTCTAAGGCTTTTGAGTCAGGTGAAGAGGTTCCACGAGTACTTGGAATTTGTACCGTCTCTTGGAGACACAAGCGTTCGGATAAAGACTTGGCTAGTGTATTTGAATCATATTTGAAGGAACTTGGTGCTCCTTTTCATAAGGCTACTAATATGGTTGGCTGGTTTTTTACTACAAACCAAGAAGCCAAGTCATGGCTACATTCTAGAGATTCAACTGAAACACTTGCTGCTTTGAACTCCACGGGTTTAGTTGTTCCAACAGAGGCTCTTCACCATTGATAGAGTTGTTATAGGTTAGCATGTGCGATATAGTTTCTATCCATTGTTCTTTACATTGTAAGGAGATTTTGGTATTAGTTTCAAAAGATAATATTTATATTATTTTGGATGTATTGAATTGTGAATGCAAGCCTGATACTAGTTTATTCTATGAAACATAATCTAATATTCTTTTATCTTAGAGTAGTTGGTCATAAATATATTAATTACAGAGTAAACTTCAAAAACATTTGTGTAACCGGCAATAAACTCTACTTGATTAATTGGATACAAGTGCTTCAGTTAATGTCAGCTTTAGTATGTCGAATTGTTAAATCACTAATATATATATTTTTAAATTATCAATAAATATTTATTTGATGTTTTTAGCTTAAAACAGTTTTACAAGATGATTTTTTATTTTTGTTACATGTTAAAGTTGAACTACTTCTATGAGAAGAATAGAATAAATATAATCTCAAATTTTGTAGAGAGTAGTTGATTTTATATATAGTATTTTTCAGACTTTGTATACATTATTCCATACACAGAGAACTTGATTTTATATATTTATTTTTTATACTTTTTATACATTATTCCAGACAACAAAATTTAGATTTTTATACATAGTTTTTTTTTTAACTGAATCAAACTGTTGTAAAAAATGACAACATATTTCATTTTTTCATATTATTTGTTTTATTTGACAAAGTTTATTTATTATTTACACTAGCATGCGGTGTTTTCTTCAAAAACTTGTATTACCCACGTTTTATATCAAAACTTTGCAATTTGAAATTGATATTATTGCAACTCGTTGATCTAAATTGATATTATTGCAACTCGATCGCAACTCGATGTGTAATATGTTTTCGAAAATACAAGTAAAAATTAATTATTTTTTATTTAATAATAAAATACTTAATTATTTTTAATTTGATATAACTTTTTATATTTTTGAGAAATATAATTTACTAGTAATTGGATAATATTAACTATTTTATAATTTCACAACCAAAATTATTCTTAAAAGAGTTTATTTTAAATTTTTTAAAATCATTTTATTAAATAAAAAAGTATTTTTTAACGAAAAACTAAAATTAATTACTTCTCACAATTTAGCGAAAATAAATAACTGCCGCCATGACAGTATAAAAAATTGTGTGTCTATTGCATTAAACTAATAAACTTGGACTCAATTTATTCTATTAAATTTCAAATAATTTATATATTAAAACTATAACTTGATGACAAAGATAGTATGAAGTACTAATGATTATGCATAATGAAAGTATGAATTTGTGATTATGGATAATGTTGGGTGAATATGGATAATGAAATTATGATTATTTTATAAATGGTTAAATATGTGATTTAATATTTTTGTCTACTTAAATATCAATTACAATCACAACTAAAAAATGCGAAAAATTCTGAGAAGGATTAAAGAATTGTTGCAAGATGGGATGACGATAAAACCAAACTATTTCTAAAAACTTGAATGAAAGAAATTTGAGTTTAATATACACATATCATGTACATTAGTATTGGTACGGGTAAAACATCGTGTAAATTGATATGCTAAAACATCATACAAATTTGTATGGATAGAACATCATGTAGCTTGAGATGTGTATAGGGATTAAAATTTCCAATTTTTTAATTATTAATTTTTTTTATTAGGGGCCCAGTTTTTAAAATTAAAATATGGCCTCCAAAATCTATTATTTGCATATTTTCGTGATGATTTATTTATATGTTTGTTTTACAAGAGGATCCGAAAATTATTAAATGGAGGACTTAAATTAATTGATTTGCTTGAGATAAAAAGGAGAAGTAGGGAGACATGAAATAACAAAGAGTGAGAGATATAGTAGATAGAGATGGAGGGAGAAAGACAAAGATGCATAGGAGACTAATAGACATATGTGTATTTTAAAAAATAAAGTATTTAAAAATTATTTTTTCAAACAAACATATTTTCTTAAAAATCAATTTTTATGTTCTTTATGGTAATTTTGTAGGTTAAAAAAAAATTATTTTTATAAAATTGTATACAATCATGTTAAAAATCAATTTTTAACACAATTATTTTTATAATAGTAAATCAAGGGAGTTAAAAAAAATCATTTTTTTAAAAACCACTAAATTATTTAAAACAAAATTCATTTTTATTTAGGTTTAATTGCAATTTTAGTCAATCTACAACTAATTTTAAAAGTCGATAGTTTTGGTCTCTCTTTATGATTTGTTAACTAAAAAATGATGATATTAAATGTTTTAAATAACTTTTAGGATGATATAGAATGGTTAATACTATGAAATTGGTCTCTTTATGATTTGTTAACTAAAAAATGATGATATTAAATGTTTTAAATAACTTTTAGGATGATATAGAATGGTTAATACTATGAAATTGGAATAAAACATGTAAAAACTTCGATTTTTTTTTCTTATTCTAACTGCACATAGCAGTTACATATGACAGTTATCATTAATAAAAACTGTCTACTAATATAATTTAACTGCCTAATAATGTAATATGTAATAATAATAATAAATAAATAAATGATAATAGTAAGTCTAAAATTCTGTATAACATGCTTCTGGACATGTGTGCTGATGTTGGTTATTCAGATGAAGCTGTTAAAATATTTAAAGATATGAAATGTTCTGGAACTTGTCGTCCAGACAGTGTTGCATACTCATCCTTGATTAACATGTACTCCTGCACTGGAAAAGTTTCTCAGGCTGAAGCGATGTTGAATGAAATGATGGGTTGTGGATTTGAGCCTAATATTTTAGTTCTGACATCTCTTGTCGGTTGCTATGGAAAAGCAAAACGAACCAATGATGCTGTGAGGATATTTGATCAGCTTTTGGATTTAGGCATTAAACCAGACAATCGCTTGTGGGATTGTCTTCTGTATGTTATGACACCAATACCAAAACAAGAACATGGTAAAATAACAGATTGCATTGAGAAGGCTAATTCAAGTGTAGTTGAATCATATCGGATGGAACATAATGCTCCGTTCCAAAAAGATACTGATATGGCTGGCTGGTTTTTGACAACGAATGAAGCAGCCAAGTCATGGCTGCAGTCTAGAGCTTCGTCTGAAAAAGATGCTGCTTTGAACTCCAGGGTTTTAGGTGTTCCAAACTATGGCTCTTTCTTATTGATAGTGTTGTTTTATGCAGCTATGCTTCATGTAGTTTTTTTTTTTCCATGTGAGGAATTTTGATATAAGTTTATTTTCGAGAAATATTGTTTTATTGTGGATCTTATACTGTGATTGCAGGCCTGATTTAGTATAATCTGTTTAGAATAATCAATTATTATCTTTTATCTTAAATTGTAGTTGATTTTACACTAAAAGTCAACTGTTAATTTGTAAACAAACAATAATTTTACTTGTTTGATTCTGTCTGATATTGGTCTTTAGATTTTTCAAAAGTGTTTGTTACAAATATGAAATATCTGATACAACTGCATAGATCAAAAGCCAGAAGATCTTGTTAGTTGTTACTCTCATGTTATAATGAAAAATAGCAATTAAAGTGTCATATTCCTTTTAAAATAATCCAATTGAAAAAAAGTCGAGTGAATCATCTTCTTTTTATTTTCTTTTTTATTCCGAAAAGCTTTGGAAACAACGATGTCGGTACTGTTATGGTTGACTTTTATGTTGAGCATGATGTTTGACCTTATTTAGTCACTTTTATTAAGTGGGGTTGACTGAAAGTTTATAGTATTATTTATTTATAATGATTGGTAAAATGAAGGAAGAAAGTGCTTCTGACTTTTGTTAAGAACAATATTTTAAAAGTTTCAAGTCACTACTACCACGCCATTTGACTTTTTTGAGGGTTTTCTGTATATTTATTAAAGTCAAAATTGGAACCAAACAAAGCTGTGTGATCAGTTGATGGTTTGCACGTTTAAAAATAAAATATATCCTCCAACATGGAATTGACTCAACCAAACCTCTCTCTATATAATGGCCAGAGTCTTTGTTCATTTGATCATGCAAAATGGGAAACTGTGTGGCTTGTTATTCTCAACCACAGAAGAAACTAACAAAATTTTTTCTAAATGAAGGAAGAGAAAATGAGGTTAATAATGCCTCGGCGCCAGTCGAAAAGATGAAAACTGCTTCTAGTAAACATCACATTGTGCTACGTAGGAAAGTGCAGCATGGAGAGGTTTATCATCTTGCACCATTCCTAAGGCAATCTGGTAAGCCTTTGGTACCTTGTATTGATGATAGAAAGGTGAAGACAAGGATTGTGAAGATTGTGGTGACTACAGAAGAGTTGAAATTACTATTAAGTGGATCAAAGAAGTTTCAAATCAAAAGTAGAGTTGCCCCTGTTTTGAAAAGTTCTGTGTTGAGAAGGTGTCCAAAATGGCTTCCTTCTTTACCAACTATTCTAGAAGAGGTGCCAAACTTTTGAATTGTGGTGGTAGTTGCAATTTAAGCTTTGCTATCATCACTTGTGCAACAAATTTTATTTGTAGTTTTTAAGTTTTCTGAAGAATGCTAGGTTGTGTATGTTCAGGAAATTGAAAAAGCTTACCTGCTTAAATTTTTTAAAATGTTACAGTAGGGGGAAGAAAAGAGAAAAGCAAAGCTTCTCAATGTACATCCTCTTTTGTTTTCTTCAGATTTAAGAATTTATGTTCATAATGTAGGAGTAGTAAATGCTTGCTGTTCATATTTTTAATTGAACAATGAGCCTATGATATTTATCAATTTTTATTGCTCAAGTGATACTACTTTGTACAATTTATCCTTTCTATTTCTCTACTATAAGATAGTATAGTATGAAGTTTCTTCTACTGATTATATTCTTCAAAGTCTTGTTAATAATCCATAATTCATTATAGGTAGACAAATATCCTTAATGCTCAATTATAAGTGAACTTACAGTCGTCACACCATTAAGATTCAGAACTATTGCAACTTGAAGTAACAATAGTTATACTATTATCTAACTTGTAATTTGATTCGTAAACTAGTTCGTTAATGCGCATAATGCAGACATGTGATTCAATTGTTTTTTGTGTTAATTATGTATAATCTCTGCTGATGCATTTGACAATCTTGGCCACTGAGTAATGCTTCTGTATGTACAAAGTGGGATCTCACACTCCTTACCCAAATGGAACTTTATTTGAACACTTCCACACTTTTATGTTTTGTATATACACAGAAAAATCACAAGATGCATTGATAAATAAATTGCCTCCAATTTTTTCTCAACATAAAGAATCTTCAATGTTCTTTCATCACCCTGCAGTAATTTTATAACAATGTTCAGGTCAACTATAGAAGTAAAAGGCGTCAATCATTCAAAAGAAAAGTCACAAAACCTTTTAGAGGAATTTGAGCTTCTGATTTTCCTCTTATCATCTGATTTTATTGATGCAAACTCCTTCTCTCTAGCAGCTGCTTCTCTTTTCATTTTCTTCCATTCTACTTCCATAGCCTTTGTCAGTGCATCAACTTTCTTTGTGAGCATCTGAAAAAATATCTCTTTAGTTCTAAGTGTGAAAAGGGAGATATGAGGCAATGTTGTTAATTGCAGCTATAGTGTAGCGGATTTTGAACTAATCGCTGTTGTTCTACAATACACTATTTAGTACAAAATGTTGTCAAATAGAGGCTATAGCAGGAATTTGAACAAACCACTGTTTTCTGACATCTGTGATTGACAACACTGATATGAGGATGAGAGCATAGTTGTTACTATTACCTTTATTTCTTCATCTTTAGTGTGTAGACTACTGTCTTTTGTTTCACAAGACTTCCTCAAATTGATGACCTCTTTTTGAAGCTTATCATATAGAAAACCTGAGACCACATCATTGCTTCCTAAATCATTACAGCTATTACTTTTAGAGTCTTCATTAACATCAACACTGCTGGTTTTAACATTTCCTGATCCTCTTTCACCATCACATTTTTTTAAGTTCATGCCTGTTTTCACCTGCATCTCATTCTCTTTTTCACCACCATCAGAAAATTTGTTTCTTGATGCCCATATACCTTTTTTCAACACATTTTCTGTAGAACCATATTTCATTTTAGTAATGCTACTTGGATTTAGGTTCCCAGCAATATTGTCTATGTTTCCTTTTATGTTTGGCTTTTTGAACAAAGCGCTTCCAATAGTAGATGCCCTTGGTTGTGATGTGGACCTGTTTCTCAGTCCATCGCTGTTCGTTACGAAACTTAAGATATTAGATTTATCAGCTTTTGGAGTTCCTGAAAATGCATTGGAACTCATTGAGAATTGCTTTAAGCCTTCTTCCAGTGTTTTTAATCTCAACTTCAGTTTATCCTGAGAAAAGAATACCAGATAATGTTATTTACTGCTAAAAGATTGATTTATAAGCTTACATGGAAGAAAACAAATAAATTACCTTCAATTGTGATTCTGCTTTTGCTGTTCTCTCTGATATAGCTAGCTTTTCTTTCAACCTTTGCATCTCTGCCTGCAGATGCATGAACATACTAGATCATTAAATTTTCTTGCCTATAATTCAACAACCACATTTTAGAATAAAAATTCCTTTAGAAATGACTTTCTCAGCTATTTAAAGTATAGTTAAGACTTAAGACTGAACATTAGTTTTCTTGATTGGACTTTGGACCTTTTAAATTTATTAAGTATATACATGTGTATGTATGTGTAATAGTTGAAGATTTATAGAAAAAAAAAAAAGATTTTCAAGGACAAATATACCTGCATAATCCTTCTCTCTTCCAGCCATTGCCTAACAGGCATGACCTTATCATTTTCATCTTTCCATTCGTTAGCCGCAACAGTTGCAATTCTATTCGCAGAAACTTTTACCCTTGCTAGTTCCCTCTCCAATGTTCTTTTTTCCTCCTGAAATTTAAGCTAAACCATGTTATGCAGATTAACCACTAGATAGAAAGACCTTAAATAAAAAAAACTAGTACAAAATGCAAGTAGTCTTGACATATGCCTACTTGCAACTCAGAAATCTGTCGCTTATAATCGCGAACGACATTCGCATTGGCTCCACTAGATAAGATGAGCTCCTCAAGTTCATGGATTGTTTGGCTAAGTTTTTCAACTTCCACAATCTTTTGCCGGTGGCTTTTCTCTAAGAGTTTGTTCTCCTCCTGTTCATGAAAGTTGTAAATTGGCTGAAACTAATTGCGGTTTGATATAGAAACTAAATGTGAAAAGGGAAACATAAAAAGTATGCCTGGCAGATCTCAATCTGTCTCTTCAAGTCAAAGTTTTCATTCTGAACTTCTTCAACTATCAAAGCTCTCTCTAGTGCACTTCTTAAAATTATTTCAGCTTCAAGCAATGCTGACTCTTTTGACTTTGTGAGTCTTTCCAAAGCTTTCTTATCTTCTTGTAGTGCTGTAATCTGTAAATAAAATGAATATTAGTTTTGTCATTATGCACAACATACATAAATAATCATTTTATTTATTTCTTTGGTATATAAGTAATCATATTATTATTTTGCGAAAACGAAAAAACTGTCATGTTTTTGGAGACTAAAAACGTACTTAAGCCTCATTATTTCATTATAAAAGCATCTTAAGTGGAAATTGCATGAGCAGTACCTCATTCCTACACATCTTAATCTCAGCTTCAAGAGGAGTGATGACACTTTCAAAAGGTAAAAAATCATCTTCCTTTTCATCTATGTGCAATCTTCTCAGAGCTGCTTCTGCAGCATATTGTGCTGCCAATGCATCTTTCTTTTCATCTGTCAGATTCTTGATTTCCAGATTCTGCATATGAAAATATTTTGAAGAACATGCATTTTAGAGTTTAGCATTGTTTAACATCCTTCCAACTTCCAAGATATATTAATACCATTCAAGTGTACCTTGTGTTTAAGATGGTCCTCACTAAGTCTTAGTCTCTCATCCAGCTTATTGATTTCCTTTCTCAGCTGGAATTGGAGAAAGATAATTTCAGCAATTATTAGTAACTATAAAATTTTATGCTTAAAAAAATAGAAATACCTCCTCTATGGCCTTATCCTTCTGAGCTTCAGTTGCCCTTAAGGCCTTGATTTCACCTTGGCAAGTCACCAGTTCATTAACCTTTTCTGCAATGGATTAAAATTTATTCATAACTGTTTTTATGAATTTTTTTGCTAGTAACATATGAGAGGATCCAAATTCATAGAAAAATATGAATTACTTAATATGAAAATCTATAAGCAATCAATAAAGCATAATTAAATCATATCAATATGAACAGTGGCAACTATTCCATGTAACTTTTGCCCCCCTTAATCTTAGTTTGATTCCCATGTATAAATTGATGCTAGTACCCACACTATCACCTATTAGTCAAGATGTGTGAAAAAAATTTAATAATAAGCTATCAATTTTCTTTTAACACATTTACCATGGTGTTAGTGTCAGACAAATATACTTTTACTATTTTAAACTCCATCTCTAATGAGTAGTCTCACTATTATTTTATATACTTTACCTTATCTTTATTTGGAGTTTTCTAACACTATCAGGTCAACTTTCAAAGGAAACAATTAACTTCTTTTTATTTACCTTATAAAAGGTAAATTTAAGAAAAGAGTTAACATACCCTATAAAAAAATAGCATACTTCTCCCAGTTTCCTTACCAGTGAACCAAAGTCTACCCCTCAAGCAATTGACATTAATATGAGACTACAAATAAGAATGAAACAAGCAAAATTTTTGAGGTTTAGTTGTTTTCATATAAATCCATTTATACTACTTCACTTGAAAGCTTAAGTTTTGAAAACCTTGCCCCTTAACACAACTAAGTCCATCTAATTTGTCATTGAGTTGTATTATTTTGACACACAAATTTATATCAAATTTTGACACTAACTTAGAATGTTTAACACAGTTCAAATATGAAGTTAGTTACATTCAGTAGATGGTTAATAAACACAAGAAGGTGTCAAACTCATTGACAATCTATTGAACACAATTAACTAGAATTTTCAATTCTATATTCTAACATAAACACGATATGGATTGTTAATTAATGGATGTATGTATATTTGAACACCTAAAAATTATGGTTCTTACATTCATAATCATGGTTAATTGTGATAAGTGGATGGTTCATGAGTGGTGACACCTTGTTATACTCATTAACCATCGACTAAATGTAACTAACCAGATACTTGAACTGCGTTAGTGTTAACTATCCAAATTGATAGCAAAATTTGATGTAAAAGTTTTGTGCAAAAATATCATTTCTCTTTACCTGTGAGTTGGTTTTGCAAATGATCAATCTCCAACACAACAGCACCTGGTTGGACAAGTGGAAGCTCTTCACTGGCAACCATTTTCATCTTTCTGAGGCTGGAAAATGTTCAAACAGATATGCTAGCTTGAGTTCTAACAACAAATGAAGTATGTTCACTGCTATATATAGTATTTTTTCCTTTGGTTTCCTGTTTTGGTAAGTGCAGTGATGAGGCTAAGTACAAAACATACCAACAACAAATGATGGCTTTCACAACTCATAATAAGGCAATATATATAAATATATAATATAATAATAATAATGAAAGAGAGGTTTATGGAAGAAAATAAGAAAGTCCATTCATATAAGGAATTGACCTTAAAGATAGGGATGACATTCCCCAGCAGTGAAGCAAACTTAACATATATCAAATGCATAACATGACAGCTAAGCCGGCTACTAATACTTTAGCTGTTAAATTCAAACTTTCACATAACATTAACTGCTACTTTCTATTTTTACTTTACTTCATAGTTTTTTACTCCTCTATGATAAGGCTTAAGGCTTCTTGCATAATTATAAACCAAAATGATACCATAACCAAACATTTTCTCACCAATATAGTTTTAAGTTATGTGATCCGTTAATACCATAATATCTTGTTTGTAGTACATTATGCTCACATAAAACCAAGGGTCCCTTTGAAATAACTTATTCACAATTTATCCACAATTTATCCAATTATAGCATAAACAACTGCGTAAATATTTGGACGAGCTTATGAAAATAGCTTATTGCATATACATAAGTTATTTTTAGCTTAATTCAATAAACTCTCAAGGATAGCTTATTAAGAAGTTAAAATATATTGTGAATCACGTTAAGTACATGATTAATGAATGAATATACAAGGTGTTGCAACCTATTAACCATCCAATTCCACTGAATATAATTATCCATGATTTTGAACTTCATTAACGACAATTTTAAGATGTTCAAATATAAATAACATCCATTAAACATTCAAATTATGTTTAAAAATACATGATTTTCAAGTGTTCAAATATACATAATATCTATCGACAATAATTTGTGTTCAAATATACACCTTTATCAACCCTTTTTCTTGGTGATGATATTGTGGTGTTCATTAGACGTGTCCAAACCATCTAAGATCAAACTGTCATCTATTCTTAAATAAGATTTCCATTTTCTATCATATAAGGTTAGTTTCAAGTGCATTGCATAATAATAACAAAATAGTGCATTAGTTGGTGACAGTTTTATCTTTCATTCTTTGTTTTTCTGCTGACACATTTTGCTTCATTCTCAAATCAAATCTCTACTATTTGTATTTAAGAGTCTCAAATATAAAGTATTCTAACTAATAAGACAAATCAGATGAAGTAGGCATAATCAGAAGATCTTATCAAACTATATGACATTTATTGACTTGATGAGAAATACTTTTATCAAATTTAACTATCTTAATTAACTTGTCATATTCTATCATTATCAATGGAAGGATAACATTTAGGACTATTGAATTGCTTAAGCGCTAAAAATGTTATGAGATCACTTCTCTTTTATTTTTTTCTTTGTGAAAGTCATTTAGAAAAGACTACTCATATGTGACTCCAATTAGAAAGTGACCAACTAAAGTGGCTTCAAAGAACAAATGATATTTGGATTAATATTCAGAACACTTGTCATCTTTGCTTAAAAGTATAATAATTCAAAATAGTAAAAAGATTATAAAAAAAATACGGTTTATGCACTCCAAGCCAAAATATCAGATTTTTTTAATCTTGTTTTACTTTATTTGGATAGTTGCAACAATTAGAAGGCTTTACCAACAACAAATTATTTAGCCACATACAAAACCCTGAAAATAAAATACCATAAAAATAGTCAAAAGTGTTATTGATGAATTATATTTGAATTTATCTGTTACTTACAATTGTTTGATGGTGATAGGATGAAACATGGATATAATGCTAAGCTTCTATTTCATATATTTTATGTTGGTTTGAATTTAAAACATGTATGTATGGTTCAAAAGTATATATATATACATGTTGTTGGTGTAAGCCTATAGAGTCTTCTGCTACGTGTTGTTAATACTCATTCAAAGTTTCAAACAAAAACTGATTTAGTTGAAGCCTATACGCATAAGGGTAGTTGTAGAAAGTGATGTTTTTTTATTTCTTTGTATCTATTAATTCTAATGATAAAGCCCTCAATTGCCCTTTAGTTGTCATCCTTAAGGTAAAAATATGAAAAATGATGTGAGTACATACACATAGATATTTGAAAAAGAAATAGAGAAAGTAAATGTGGACACAAAGAATGTAGAAAAAGTAAATTAAATAATGTATAATTTTAAAATGAATATAGTTTTGTGTGTGCAAAAATAATTTGTCAAAATTCTTGTGATCATACAATAATTATTCAGTTGTGATATATCAGAAATGTAATAGGAAAAGAGAAATAGAAAGCAAATAAAGTATTAAATGAATATTGAAAAGTTATATATATTCAAATATAAGAGCTAAAAAAATCATTGTATTGTTTATGTATTATTTTGATAAAAAAATTGCTAATATTCTTCTATAAAAAACCAAACAAACCCCTTAAGTGAATAATCAAATGTTTAATATCTGACTCTTGTATAAGAAGAAAATTCAGTTGAAGGAAAAAATTTGTCATATATATCCAATATATTCTCTGGTAGAGATTAATCATTGTGATAAATACATTTTTATATTCGATTATTCAAGTCTACGAATTTAAAGAAGTATACTAGTATAATATACTTATTGACTGGATATGCAAGTTTGTTGTTGCTTAGTAAATGTTTTGATAGTATTTACTTAGAAAATGTTAAAAGTAAATATCACTTTTACACGACAACTTCTTTTACACTCTCTACACTTTCCATTTTTCTAATTTTGTCTGCATATAATTTGCACCAATGAAAAAAATGGTCCATCTTGGACCAATCTCATTGTATCCATAGATATGTTATTAAAAAATTTAAACGGTCAAGATGTATTTTGTACCTCACAATATTATAGTATATCATACACGCTCAATCTATTTTTCTTCTTCTTCTTTTTCCAAACTTTCTCTCAGGTCTTTTCCATTTTTCTGCATATTCTGTCATCTTTTTTTCGTGATTTTTTTTGGAGAGGATAATCAAGAATCAATACTTAATAAAGTTTATAAATTTATTAAATTTGATTTAATTTTAATTTTCAAGGGTGTCCATCATTTTGATAATTTTTTATTGGATCAATAATTCGCAAGAAAATGGATATATTAATATTGTTTGGATTGGGAAGAAGTTTAGTAACAAAAAACAAAACAAAATCAGAAAGAAAAAAAACAACACGTATACATGCTTGTGTATATGTACGACAATTGTAAGTATTAAAAACCAAAACTTCAAAAATAGACATTTTTTTCCTCTGATTTTCAGCTTTGAAATCGTTGATGTGGAAGATTTAGTGAGAGGAGAAATTATCAAAATTGTTGGGTTAGATATAGTGTATATGATCCATGATAAGATACAGTAGATAATTAAATCTAACGGTTTAAAAAAATAGTCTATCATAAACCAATACATTCATTGGTTCAGGCTAAATTGACACTCTAATTTTATATCTATAGAAACAAAATTGATCCTCTAATTTATATCTATAGAAACAAGCTTGGGTTAAAATCAGATGAATACCCACATTACATATTTAATTATCATGCCTTATTTTTGAATGGCATGTATGAATAGTAAATAAGGCAAAGGAATAAAAATCTTAAAGTTCCAAAACACATTTTGTTAGATTACTGTTCCTTGCAAGTGATAGAAGAGAAATGACAAGCCAGCACTGTTTGATTGACAAGAGAAACAGGGAAAAGAGTCCAAATACTGATGGCATCCACCAATTTTTCAATCTCTGCAAATGTGTAAAGAAAGTGGAGATAAATTTATTGACTACTTTCTAAATTCATTTTGTCAAAAAAAAAAAAACATATTATCAATTTTTTTTTTGTTATTATATTAGTTGTGCGATGATTTAGTGAGATTGAAAGACTCACCTTAAAAAATAAATTTTTTATACTTAGAGTTTTAAATGAAATAATCAAATTTGAATAATTGTATGTCTATTTTTTCTAACCCGCATCCGACTACTCAAACCTGTAGATATCTACATTTGTGAAACTATGTGACATCTAACCCACTATAATCCATCAATTTATTAAATTGGTTCGTTTATGTGGCTCAAGTTCGATAGAGTCAATTGATTTGGCTGAGACTTACATATTAGAGTCTAGTCTAGTAAGTTCAAACACAAATAATATATTTGATAGGATTGTTAGATCAATCCAACCAATTCGATTAAATCGACTCGGATAATCTAAGAAAGCGATTTGGGTCGGGTGATTAAATCTTCTTTGTTTTTCGATATTTTAAAAAACAAATTGAAACCAAATTGAATATCTAATAAAATTAGTTTCAATCCAAGTAAATCCATGTGACTTTTAGGTGGATGTTCGCAATTACTTTAGGATGTTTTTTTTTTTTAAATAAAGGAATTTTAAGATGAATTTTATAACTTTATTATTTTTATTTATAATTTGGCATTTATTAGAAATGGTTCAACCATGTACACAGTCACATAGTATAGTACAAAGCTTAAAACACGGTATGAGATATACACGGAGCTCCATCTACAACTAGATCAACATAACATAATTTCCAAGCTCATCAAATACACCAAAATTGGTATCTCATACACAAAAAGCAATGATTAAGTCTATAAGGAAACATAATTTACTATTTAACTCATAATAATTCAATGTTGTAATTAGCAGTCTATACATTAAACCTAATTTAGGATTTTTTGCATGGTTCGAGTTTTGGTTTTACCAAATCCAACTCATGTCTAACTTTATTTTAAAACACAAATTTAAGGCAAAAATCGACAATAATATAGATGATTAATGCATTTTCACTTCATCTTGTTCAACTTTTGGCGAAAGAAACATCGAAGTTTCATCATTATGTTAACCCTCTCTTGGAGCTGATATGAAGTTATTTGAGTAATGTTTGAGATATTTTTATCCAACATATTTTAAGAGAAGAGGATTATTGTGCAGATATTCTAGCTAAGAGTTGATCATAATAGAACTTTTGTGTTAGTGTATCAAGAAGTGCATTGTCTCTCTTCGGGGCTAATAGTTGATGTATTAGACGTATCGTTTATTAAAATATAGTTTATTATTATTATTTGAGGGTTTGTTTGATTTACTTTTCAAATTTTTATTTTTAATTTTTGAAAATAGAAAACTTGTTTGAGAGACAACCTTCTTGAAACTGTTTTTAAAAACTATTTTTAATTTGACAGTTTTAAAATCTAAAAAACCAAAACAATTTATAAATGTTTTGCTTTTTTACTATTGAAAAGATGGCAGAAAAAAAACCTAAGAAGTGCAGTTTTCATCAATGGCAAGTTTGTAATTATAATCACTTTTATTTCTTTGTCTCTCTCTTCCGTAACACAATCGTGACCCCACCGCACTTATAATGTGTGTAATGCTTTGTTTTGTTTTTTTTATCTTTATATTTTTATATTTTTTATGAGTTTATTCTATTTTTGCCAAGAAAATATTTCTTATAAACATTATACCTGTTATTTAACAAACTGTTGTGTTTTTTGTTTCTTTTAATATTTTTTAAAAGTATCCTTTTAACTATTTATTTTGAATAATTTAATTTTGAATAATAACCGGTGTACACCATTCATTTTCTTACACTTATTCAACACATTCTTTTTACTTTATCTATCTTTTTTTATCAAACATTAAAGTGTTGGATAGGAGGATTAGGATAATTGAGTTGGTTTTGAGGTGTGTCATCCTTTGTTTAGGTCTTCTTGCAGTTTTTCTTGCGGTCACTGATTCACGAGTCAAAGTTTTTTTTTACTATTGAGAAGAAAGTTAAATTCACTTACATGAAGGCTTTAGTGTAAGATTTTTTCTCTCAATTTTTTTTTTTTTTTTTTTTTTTTTTTCTTTTTATACTTAAGCATAATGTTACCAGTAAAGACTTTAAGTTTTATTATGCTTTGATTAAAATTAATTTTATAAAGTGATATTTGTGTTTTATATTTAGGTAAAAGTTAGTTGATTAAGAAATTTTGATATAAAAATTTAATTTGAATTCAAAATTTACAAATTCTACCTTCCCATAAGAATCGATTCTATTCGATAAGAGTTAAATATATCAAAATTAATTTTACAAATCATAATTGATTTTGAATTTTCCAAAAACTGAACCAAACATGCACATAATTATGTTGAAACGTGAGACTTTCTAATCAATACTTCTTTTTATGTTACATAGACCAATGTTTTAAATGATGGTCACATCGCAATCCTTAATATTAGTAAATTGTGGTCAAATGTGATTTTATGCTACCTCAATTGTGGTAGTAGAAACATAAAAAACCTTGATGTAGTAGACATTATGGCAGTGATGTTTTTCCTAATTTTGATGGTTAATTTATAATAAACTTTACAGGTTTTTGGTAGTTGCAAATGGGTTAGCTACTGGCTATTCCTTAATTCAAGGGTTACGTTGTGTAGTGAGTATGATTGATGGAAGTGTACTCTTCAGCAAGCCTTTAGCTTGGGCCATTTTCTCTGGTGATCAGGTACATTTTTTAATTTTTTGCATATTTTCTCATTTTATTGCTTTTTATTGATGTTTATGACAGCTATTAAACTAATTAGGCATAACCATCATAGAATTATTGATTCATTTGATTGACTTTCAATACAAACATTTGAATTTATTTCTTGTAGCATATTTTCTAGCATGTATAGTTTGTGTTGTCAAGAAATGTAACTGGTACTGGGACCATTTATTCTCTATAACCCTACTTAATTGATATTTTGATATTGGGACATAATCATTCACCATATATAAGGCATAGTATTTGTACTTGTATCATGATTGGGGGGTGTCACAATTTGCAGCTGCTTATTAAGTTTGTTGTTGCTTGCTGGCACTGAGTGACCACAGCAATTATTAGAAAATGGGTACGGTAGTTATGATCTTACCCAACAACTTAAAAATACATTTATTGAAGAAACACTTCTTTAATAGATAAATTTTAGCTACTAACATAACATACTCTATATCGTTCCAATTTTATCAGATGTACTGAATAGACACTAACATCACATCACATACTAAAGGGCATCCACCATAAAGCTCTCATATTTGGGTGTTTAAGTAAGTCTCATGTGTACACATCACTTGTTTAAAAAATATTTAATGACAATGCTTAATATGCCCCCAATCTCTCCAACAAAGTCGGTCCAATGATAAGGCAACTCAACATGCGTTTTAGGTTTTTCTAAAAAATAAAAAAATTTATTTAATAAAAAAATCTCAAATATTTTTTTTATTTAAAAAAAATCTTTACATTTTAATATTTTTAAAACTAAAACCGATAAAATCTTATATAAATTAAATAAATTATTTTGTTTTTGTTGCAAATTATTTAAAACTTTTCTTAGTACAACTAAATTGGTTAACGAAGGTAACAGGATGAGAGAAATACTAATTATAAATTGAAAAATCATGAGACGAAAAGTGAGCACATTGCTCGTATGAAAAATCTTAGTTATAAATTAAGAAATCACGAGACAAATGGTGAATATATTACTAACTTGAGTTATTAGAGTGGTACAATGTATATATAAAAAAATTTACACGTGTTCTTGATATTGTCGTAGAACCGTTGAAATGTTTTATTTTATTTTTTGAAAAATATAGAGAAAATAGATTTAAAAATGTTATTAATTCTGCTAAAGAAAATTTCTATAGTTATTAAATAAATGTACAATTGCATATGCGGTCCCTTAACTTAATTTCAGTTAACGTTTTAGTCCTTTATTTTTTTTTCCGAGTTGGTCCTTTATTTTAATTTTAAATGACAATTTGATATTTTATGTTTTAAAATGTCAATAATGTTGTCATTTTTAATACAAAATTTCAAAAAAATCATCAAAATTTTCAAACAAAACCCATAAAATTCATTATGATCTTCAATAAAATGCAAATTTAATCAAATTCATAATTTAAATCTTTAAATAAACTCATATTTTCATTCTTTATTTGATATTGTTGGAGATGAAAATATAAGTTTATTTGAATATTTGAGTTATGCATTTGATGAAATTTGCATTATATTGAAGATGATTATTAATTTTATGGGTTTTGTTCGAAAATTTTGATGATTTTTTTGAATTTTTGTAAAAAAAAAAAAAGATAACATTGTCGACATTTTAAAATATAAAATATCAAATTGTCACTTAAAATTAAAATAAATGACTAAATCGGAAAAAAAAAAAAAAAAGATAAATGACTAAAACGTTAACTGAAATTAAGTTAAGGGACCGCGGGTGTAATTTAGCCTTGAATAAAATATTAATGATTTATTTATTAAATTTTGAAAAGGTCCCGTCTAATAATTTCGCTTTAGGCCTCATAACTTGTTGGGTCCGTCATGCTCTCCAAACTAGCTCCTCAAAATTTCATCCAATGAATCTCACTAATAACTTTATATCATTATATTTCAACAATACTCATTTATTTTAATACAATTTATTGAGTAGAGCTAAAAAAAATTGACGAAAGAGTGCCTATACAAGCACAAAACACTTGTCTCTATAAGCACTCATTTTTCACAATGAAGGCACTTATCTAGCATGGTGCTTATTATGGGAAGCACTCTCATTATGGATATCCTAACAATTAAACATTTGTCTATAAAAAAAATTAAGAAATGAATCTGACCCTAAATTTTTTTAATTGTTAGAATGTGCAATCATATCAGCACTATGAGTGATACATTAATATAGTAACTGTTATTTTTGAGTTTCGAAAAACTTTTAAAAATTAATTTATGCCACCGAAAATAGTATTGGATTGAGTCGCGGACTAGGCCGCTCTCTTTAAAACGTTTTGCGGCATTGCCCAAATTGTGCAAGACCGACTATCAATCACGAAGTCCCCAAGATAAAACAGCCCAGATACACTGTATCGGAGTTCAACTGCACATTAGAAAACCGTTCTAGAATTACACCCTCAATATGACGGTCAGATGGTTGATACTCATAATATGGTACTACGACCACTCGAAAGAAAGAGAAGAAGTGAGAAAGAAAGGGGGATAAGAGAAAAAAAGCCTCATATTCAGTGAGCTTTTCCTGTGCTTTTCCAATTGAGGAGAGCCCTCTATTTATAGAGGAAATCTGCAACTGGATCAGAGAAAATCATGCGATCCATCAGAACGTGCGCTCCAAACTATTTGACTACAGAAATGTGCGCTCCAAACTTTCCAAGGATTTTGACCAGTCAAAAACAGATGTGTGGGTCCAAATATTAGGGTTTGACCGGGCACACTGATGCACGAATTTAGGAAGGAAGATTAGATCAGATGTTGAATCTAGATTCAGTGGAGGGCAAATACGTAATTAACGTATCAATAAGAGATAAAAACGCAAGCATTAGTTTAATATAAAATAAATAAATAAATAATTTATTAATTTTTCATATATTAAAAAATAATACACCACTTAGTCCAAGACCGAGTCGAGTCGGGCCAGACAAACGGCGACGACAGCGCGCATGTGTGATGGTCAATTTTGCATGCGTTTTTCCTCCTTTACAAAATTGGGGTACCCCTTCGGGCACACTCCAAGTTCCATACCACCACCTTATAAACACTACTAGTGTGTGACTTCCTTATTTTTCAATTCACAACAACACTAGCTCTCATTAATATTATCATTATTTTCAATAATCTTCCATTAATATCATCGTCCTTTCCAACAATCTACCACTTGAATTTAAAAAGAAGGTTTTTAAAATAGCGTCAAACGCTTCTATAAGATTGTGCATAAACAAATGTGTCTCTTGATTTGAACCTTTGCATATCAAGTAAGATTCATATTCAACAAGAGTGACTCGTAGTCTTGAACTTTATCTCTGACATCAAACCCACATATAACCTTTTCATTGGTTTATTCTCAAAAGCATGTGCATTTATGGCCATGCACGTGTATCCCAATATAGTGAACGCTCTAGAAATTATGCCTTGAAATTCCATAGGAAGCGGCCTCATTTCCACATTCACATAGGTGAGCATATCAAGAGTACTCATGTAGCTAGGTACTCCGCTCCACATAGAGTATAGATCTCAGTAAGAGTTTCTATTATCTCATCATTTTATTGTTTCAGGAATCATGCTTCTCTCATATATATTATAACATGTTCATCTCTTATCACTATGACTTGTTATTACCCATTGAACCTAATTCTTTGGATCTCCAGTTTTTTAGGTTGGGTTACCATCATAAGTAACTCATTGATCTAAAGGCAATAGTCCCATCCTATTGGACGTACTTAGGACTTTCTCTCTAGCTAATCCTTTCGTCAAAAGATCTACTAAATTTTCATCATTACGTACATGATCCACTATAACATGTACGTAATTATCTAACTGTGTTGTGCTTACAATGTATTTGTTGTCTCTTACCGTTGTAACACAATTGGCAAAGATTTTTCCTATAAAGGGATCTCAGCTAGCAAGCATCTCAACCAGCTTGCTTCTTCACTAGCAGTAGTTGGTGTTATCATTTCAGACTCCATAGTGGACTAAGTCAGTGTCATCTATTTCTTTGATTTCCAAGATACAGCACCACCGACTATACTTAAAATATAGCCACTGGTTACTTTGGAATCATCTGATAAAGTATTCCAATCAACATCATTGTATCCTTCAAAAACTGTAGGAAATCTTTGATAATGTAATCTGAGACTCATGGTCCTTTTTAGGTATCTCATGACTCATTTCATAGCATGCCAATGCTCCATACTAGGTCTACTAGTAAACCTGCACAACAATCCCATGACATAGACAATATTGGGTCTAGTACAATCAGTGGCATACTTGAGGCTTCCAATGATGCTCGCATATTCAGTTTGTCTAACACCTTCACCAGTGTTCTTGAAAAGTTTCATACTTGGATCATATGGTATGCAAGCAGGTTTATAGTCAAAATAATTATATTTCTTTAGGATCTTTTCAACATAGTGAGATTGACCCAAATAAATTTCTTCTTTTGACCTAATAATCTTGATTATAAGGATTACACTCGTTTCTCCGTGCTCTTTCATATCAAATTTGTTACTCAACAATGATTTCACATTATTTATAGCATGAATGTTTGAACCAAATATAAGTAAGTTGTCTACATAGAGACATATGATAGTGCAAATGTCATTTTCAGATTTATAATAAATACACTTGTTACTTTCATTCACTTTAAACTCATTTGACATAATCAAGTTATCAAATTTTTCATGCCATTGCTTAGGAGCTTGTTTAAGACCATAGAGAAACGTATCTAACTTACATACCTTGTCTTCTGTTCCATGAATTACAAAACCTTCAGGTTGTTCTATATAATTTCTTCTTCCAGGTCACCATTTCAAAAGGTTATTTTAACATCTATCTGGTGTATCACCAGATTATGAATAGCCGCAAGTGATATGAGCACCCTAATGGATGTCATTCTAGTGACTGGTGAAAAAGTGTCGAAGAAATCTATATTTTCTCTTTGTCTAAAACCTTTGGCTACAAGGCATGCCATATATTTATCAACAATTTCATCGGGTTTTAGTTTCTTTTTCAAGATCCATTTACAACTTATTGGTTTGCAATCATGAGGCAAGTCTACTAACTTTCAGGTCTTGTTAGACTCTAGAGAATTCATTTCATCGTTTATAGCTTCTTGCCATAAATCTGCATCCAATAATGACATAGCTTCTTCTAGATTTGCAGGATCCTCTTCTGAATTATTTGGGTCCATAATCTTTAGCAATTCTTACTCTCTTACTCATTCGAGCTTTTGTTTCGCCTTGTTTGTTGCTTTTAGTGCTTCTTGTCACATGAACGTGATTAGGTTCGTTGTCCCCACTATTTCTCAATTTGAAAGGGAATTTATTTCCATAGAAGTCAACATCATTTGACTCTATGACCTCTTTCGCATTTAGGTCATAAAACCTATACGCTTTACTATTTATTGCATAACTAATGAATACACATTGATAAGCTCTACTAGCGAGTTTATTTCGCTTGGGATCAGAGATTCTGACATAAGCCAAACAACCCTATGTTTGAAGATAAGACAAGTTGAGTTGTCTTTTCTTCATTATCTCATAAGGAGATATTTTGTTTTTAGATTTAGGAACTTTATTCAAAACATAGTAAATAGTCAAAATAATTTCCCCCCACCAGTGAGATGCAGCACCAAAATTAATTATAATACCAACAAGTAGTTCAATAGAGTTTTATTCTTTCTTTCATCTTTACCATTCATTTTAGGTGAATGTGGTGCGGTAATTTCATGTATAATTCCTTGTGTTTTATAAAACTCATTAAATAAACTGGAATCATACTTTATTCCTCTATCACTACGAAACATCTTAATCTTTTTACAAAATTGATTTTCAATTTCAGTTACAAAGATCTTAAACATGTCAAGCGCTTCACTTTTATTTTTCATTAGATATACAAAAGTATAGTCAGAGCAATCGTCAATAAAAGTGATGAAATAATGATTTCCGTTTCTGATTAATGTCCCATCAAGTTCACATATATCAGAGTGTATCGAGTCTAAAGGTTTAGATTCTTTAACTATTGATTTATTTGTACTTTTAGTTATTTTAGCTTG
This sequence comes from Cicer arietinum, assembly GCF_000331145.2. Classification (NCBI taxonomy): domain Eukaryota; kingdom Viridiplantae; phylum Streptophyta; class Magnoliopsida; order Fabales; family Fabaceae; genus Cicer; species Cicer arietinum. The sequence goes on along the minus strand of NC_021160.2, from coordinate 6,365,186 downwards.
ACTGCAAAAATCAAATTTTTCAAAATTTTCTTTAAAGATAACTTTGGAATTAAGTCTAAGTTATTTAAGTTTGAAATCACACATTTGTTCATATGACAGGGTCTAGTATGTAAAATATTAAAATCACACAACATGTAAGCAGAAGGAAACATTTTATTGATTTCAACATTCAATTTAAATATGCCATCAATGGCGTACCATTTCCCAACAAAAATACCATTTTTAGAAATTGTGTACAAATCTACACCTATAGACTGAGTAAACTTTGTCTTATTGAGAAGACACCCAAAAACTAGATTTTTCCTTATTTATAGAGTGTGTATGACATCCTTCAAAAATAAGGTCTTTTCATAAGTAAATATTAGTTCCACATCTACAAAACCAACAATGTTAATGGTGTGGGAATCTCCCAACAACAATTTCTTATCTTCAACAGCAGTGTATGTTTTAAAAATAACACGATCATAACAGACATGGTGTCAGGCGTTAGTGTCTATCCACCATCCATATGATCCACCAACAAGGTTGATCTTAGTTATCATAGCAATGAATTGATCTTCTGTCAAGATAGCCTGTTGAGTATGGTTTGGCTTGTTCCTACACTTGCGTGCCATATGACCCTCTTTCCCACAACGAAAACAGAGAAAGGGTGGGAGATGGTCATTTCTAGGAGGTGATTGTTGCCTTATAATTGGGACCTTAAGAGGGTTCTCATTCTTGTTGTTGTTCTTTAAAGTGCGATTTTGATTCTTAAGTTGTTTGACATTTGGCTTTAGAAATGCTCCGATGAATTTCTTTTTCTTGTTATTTGCGACAAGAAGAACTTCATCTTTTTGGTCTTGCTTAAGGGATTCCTCCTCAATTCTAAGGCGAGTTATCAGACTTTTTAGAGAGAATTCTTTTGTATTATGCCTGAGAGAATTTTTAAAATATTTCCAAGCAGGGGGAAGTTTGTCAATAATATCAGCAATTTAAAACTGTTCATTTAGAGACATACTTTCAAAGATGATCTCATGAGCAATTTTCTGGATTTCATGAGACTCGACTTCCATTGATATGTCATCTGTCATCTGATATTGAGGTGGCGGCTAACAACATACTTTTTGGCTCCAACTTACTCGGTATCTTATTTCTTCATCAGAGTATCTCAAACCTATTTAGTAGTATTGTTGTCGAAACTGTAGTAATCATACATATCATCAGCAAGTCCATTAATAATATAATTCTTACATAAGTAACCATTATGTTCCCATTGGGTTAATTCAACATATTTCTCGTCCTTTTTTGTTTGTTCAGCTGTTTCTGGAACAACAAGAATGTCATCCTTCAGAACGTTGGCAACATTTTTCGTGGTTAGAAAAAATAACATCTTTTGTTGTCATCGTTTGAAGTGACTTCCGTCAAACCGAAACGATTTGTTGTAGTCAGAAGCAGAAGAACATATCCCAATAATTTTTTCAGTAGACATGGTAGTATGAAACATCTTAAAATTATTATTATTATTGAGTTTCAAAAAACTTTTAAAAATCAATTTATGTCACCGAAAATATTACTAGGTTGAGTTGCGGACTAGATCGCTTTCTTTAAAATGTTTCGCAGCATTGCTCAAATTGTGTGTCGTAGTCCCCAAGATAAAACAACTCAGATACACTGTATCAGACCGTAAAAAACCGTTCTAGACTTACACCCACAATATGACAGTCAGATGGTTGTCACTTGTAATATGGTACTACGACCACTCGAAAGAAAGAGAAGAAGTGAGAAAGAAAGAGAGAGAGGAGAGAAAAGTCTCAGATTCGGAGAGCTTTTAGTGTGTTTTTCCAACTAATAAGAGCTCTCTATTTATAGAGAAAATCTGCAATTGGATAAGAGAAAATCATGCGATTCATCAGAACGTGTGCTCCAAGTTCTTGACCACAGAAACGTGCGTTCCAAACTATTTGACCACAGAAACATGCGCTCCAAACTTTCCTAGGGTTTTGACTGGGCACCTATGCGTGGGTCCAAATATTAAGGTTTGATCGGGCACACTTATGCACGAATTCAAGAAGGAAGACTAGATCAGATGTTGAATGTAAACTCAACGGAAGGCAAATACGTAATTAACGTATCAATAAGAGATAAAAACGCAAACATTCGTTTAATATAAAATAAATAAATAATTTTTAATTTTTCATATACTAAAATATAATACACCACTTAGCCCAAGTCCAAGCCCGAACCAAACGACGGTGCGCGTGTTGTGGTCAATTTTACATGCATTCTTTCTCCTTTACAAAATTGGGGTATCCCTTGGGGCACACCCCAAGTTCCATACCACCACCTTATAAACACTACTAGTGTGTGATATCTTTCCTATATGAGACTTCCTTATTTTTCAATTTACAACAATACTAACTCTCATTAATGTCATCATTATTTCCAACAATCTTCCATTAATATTATTGTCATTTCCAATAGCTAGTAACACGAAGATATAAGTTTTGTTTTGTATGTATGCAGGTAATGGCATATATAACAGTGTCTGCAGTGGCAGCTGCAGCACAATCTGCTGTGTTTGCAAAGCTAGGCCAGCCAGAGTTACAATGGATAAAGATATGCGACATGTATGGAAAATTCTGCAACCAAGTTGGGGAAGGTTTAGCTAGTGCTATTGTGGTTAGCCTTAGTATGGTGTTACTTTCATGTATTTCTGCTTTCAGTCTTTTCCGTTTGTATGGTGGTAGCAAAATTAAAAATGCATATTGGTAGGTTAGAATGAGTTATGTATATGTAGTAGTAGTAATAGTGTAAGTGAATGATGAGTGTGATATGAATATGACTATGAGAATGCAGTTACTGTAATGATCTAATAAAATGCTTGTTCATTGATGTCAGTAAAGTTGAAAGCTCTTTGATATATATACATTTAGCTATTTTAATATGCTGTATTGATTTTCAATCTTAAAACACATTGAATGTTGAGTGTAACCAAGTTGGTGTGGTCTTGTGCAATTTGAGTAGTTATAATTTTCTCAAATATGAAATAGATTACTCATACATGACCCATGTATAATAACGTTCCTAGAGGAAAAAATGAGGCATATGTCCAGATACTTCAAAATTATAGATGTATTTACATCATTGGATATTGATACTTCATAGATACCAATAGATATATATCTTAGAAGTATTTGAAATATTATTTTTATTTTAAAAAAATATATATTTTATCAGATACTTTTGACATACGTCATAGATACACACATATACAAATCTTAACAAAGAATAAGAGGTGTTGGATTCAAGAATTGGAGGTAAAATTGGCTCTTGATAACTCAAACTTAGAAATTATGTTTTTTTTTTTATATATAGATTATGGCAATGACATAGAATAGATAATTAAAAATGTTTTTAAATCGTTGACTATTGCATAAAGTGAGTATTTATTTTGAATTATTTTTATAATGCTTTTGTTGATATAGTAACATGTAGATTAAAATATATTATAAAAAAAATTATTTTAATTATAGTTATATATTAGATTTAATTGCAGGTTTGTCCATCTATTTTTACCAATTATAAAATTGGTTATCCTATTTTAAAAGTAAACATTTTTTATTTTTCCATTTGATTAATAAACTAAAAAATGATAATTTGATATATTTTAAATGACAAAATTTTCGTTGTTTGGTTGACAAGATAGACCGGGAAAAGAGATCAAATACTAATGGGATCCACCAATTTTTCAATCTCTGCAATTATGCAAAGAAAGTGGAGATAAATTTATTGACTACTTTCCAAATTCATTTTGTAAACAAAAAAACATATTAAACTTTCAATATTTTTGTTAATGTTTAAGTTGACTTCTATTAAATAATTTATTTATTATATTGGTGGTATGATAACTTAGTGACATTGAAAGACTCAACTTAAAAAAATAGATTTTTATACTTAGAGTTTTAAATAAAACGGTCGAATTTGAATAAATATGAATTTATTTTTTATCACCCGCTTCTGACTACTCAAACCTATAGATATCCACATTTGTGAAACTATGTGACCTCTAACCCACCACAATTCGTCAGTTAATTAAATTGGTTCATTTAGGTGGCTCGCGCCCTATAGAGTCAATTGGTTTGACGGAGACTTACATATTAGAGTCTAGTCTAGTAAGTTCAAACACAAATAATATATTTAGATAGGGTTGTTAGACCAATTCCATCAATTCAATGAAATCAACTCGGATAGTCTAAGAAAGCGATTTGGGTCAGATGATTAAGTCATCTTTATTTTTCGATATTTTAAAAAAAATTGACACCAAATTGAGTATGGAATAAAATTAGATCCAATCTATGCGACTCGTGGGTGGATGTTGTAATTACTTTAAGATAAATTTTTTTTTAAACAAAAGCATTTTAAGATGAATTTTATAATTTTATTTTTTTATTTATAATTTGGCATTTATTAGAAATGGTTCAACCATGTACATAGTATAGTACAAAGCTTAAAACACGGTATGAGATATACATGGAGCTCCATCTACAACTAGATCAACATAACATAATTTCCAAGTTGATCAAATACACCAAAATTGGTATCTCATTACACACAAAAAACAATGATTAAATCTATAAGGAAACATAATTTACTATTTGACCCACATCAATTCAATGTTGTAATTAGTCATCTATCTATTTGACCCAATTTAAGATTCTCTATATGGTTCAAGTTTTGATTTTGAACAATCCAACGCATGTCCAACTTTATTTTAAAACACAAATTTAAGGCAAAAATCGACAATAATATAGAAGATAAATGCATTTTCAATCAATAATAATTATATTTAACAGATGATTAATGAATATAACAAGAAAGAATCGATTTTAATTAATCCTAAATTGATTTAGGGATGAAGAAATGAACTAGAGAAAGATACAACGACTATATACACATGAGATGCCACATCGTCAAACTTTAATCACATATCACACAAATTTGAAAGAAATTACTAACTTGTGTTAACTTAACTAAGTTAAAGAACCAACTTGAATCTTTTTAGAGTTAAGGAGATAAAACTAAACTCAAATGTTAAGTTAATGAATTAAATAGGTATTTAATGAAATTTAAATTAATGTTAACTATATTTTGTGAATGGTTTATAAGTTACAACATTAGTTATATTTATTAATTATCTATTAAACGTAAGTGAGCATATATTTAAATTAAATTAACTACTTACATTATTGTCTTATTTTGTGTTTTTTTAGTTTGTCCTATTTTATTTTAAAATAATACAATTCATTATTTTTTTTATTTAGAAAAATATTATACTATTTATGACGAATGACTTGACAAAACAACTCACTCATCATCAGTAAGATTGATTGAATTTGACACAAAACTAACAGATTTTTTATCCCAATTCAAATCCATAAAATTTGAATGGATTGGATAATAAGTTTGGAATTAAAGATTTATTTCCTGAAATAAAAAAAATCTACTTCATTATATTTTATTTTATTGAGCTTCATTCTATTCCATTTTATTCAATATGTTTTGTTCTAAGTTAATAGTTACACTTAAAGTTGTTATAGTTTTTTTTCCAAATTCCATATCTTATAATCAACATTTGGTGACTTGCATTTGTATCCTTTCCCGCGACCTTCACAAGAAATGTGTTGACAACATGACGAGATTGATAATTTGGTCCTTAATATTAATGCTAGTGCCTTAAGAAACCCAAGACAAGTAAATTATGATAGTGTTGTGCGCAACTCTTATAAGGCCAATTATAAATTATTTTTTATGGTATTGCGTGTGACCCTATTCAATATTTTACATGCATAGATTCAAGTTTTGTTAACATGAATTACTCTTTGTTGGAAAACAAGTTTCAGAAAAAATTTGTGTCTTACTAATTTCACTTCATCTTGTTCAACTTTTAGCGAAATAAACATCGAAGTTTCATTATTATGCTAACCCTCTTGGAGCTAATGTGAAGTTATTTGAGTAAAGTTTGAGATATTTTTATTCAACATATTTTAAGAGAAAAAGATTATTGTGTAGACATTCTAACTGAGTTAAGAATTGATCATAATAGAACTCTTGTGTTATTGTATGAAGAAGTGCATTATCTCTCTTTAGCACTAATAGTTGATGTATTAGGTGTGTCTTTTATTAAGATGTAGTTTATTTTTATTCTTTGAGAGTTTGTTTGATTTACTTTTCAAATTTTTATTTTTATTTTTTGAAAATAGAAAACTTTTTTGAGAGATAACCTTTTTGAAACTGTTTTTAAAAACTATTATTAATTTTACAGTTTTAAAATCTAAAAAACCAAAACAATTTATAAATAAACTTTACTTTTTTATTGTGTTTTACTTTTTAGTTTTTAAAAACTATTTTATAAATAAATTTTAAAAATCTGTTTTTAAGAAAAAATAATTAAAAAATATATTTGACAATTCTAATTTTTAAAATAATTTTTAACTAATGAATTAAAAAATTGAAAAATGAAAATAATATACCATTTCTTTGTTTTACTTTTTTTTAGTTTTAAAAAGTATTATAATTAAAGTGTGTAATGCTTTGTTTTGTTTTTTTTTTTTTATCTTTATATTTTCATATTTTTTATGAGTTTATTCTTTTATTTTTGAAAAGAAAATATTTCTTATAAACATTATACCTGTTATTTAACAAACTGTTGTGTTTTTTTCTTTAACATTTTTTATAAATATCCTTTTAACTATTTATTTTGAATAATTTAATTTTGAATAATAATAGGTGTACACCATTAATTTTTTTACACTTACTCAACACATTGTTTTTACTTTATTTATCTTTTTTTTTTCACATCATCAAGATATCAAATCTATTATATTATTATATTTATTTATTTTCCTTTCAAGTAGTATATGGAATGTATGTATGTCCACCAATTATTTTTATTAAATTTTTTATCTATTTTAAATTATTTTATCTTCATTTGATAATTACTTCTACAAATAATTAAAAAAGTAACTCTATTATTTGATTTAGTGAAAAAAAGATAAATATTTGATCCGCATATTGTGAGTTTGATTTTCACTTCTCCTTTTAGAAAAAAGACAGACGTAAATTTATTTATAAATATTCAGTGAATCCAAATATAATTTTAGAATAATAATTTTTTTTCAAATTATATTTAATTAAGTAAATATAACCGTTAATATATTCAATCATATTTAATACAATAATTATTCAATTAAATTTAATCATATTTAACTTAATCATACAATATTTATTTTGCTTTTAATAATAGGTGTTTGTGATCGTTGTAAGCTTTCACTGTTTGTGGTTATAAAGTGATTCATTTTCTCTTCTTAAAGTTTTTAAACAATCATCATACACAATGTGCATTGATATAGAAGTATTAAGAAAAATAATAAACATAATTGATTAGAAGTATTAAGAACAATTTTCAAAAACTAGATTACTAAATAGATTTGTTTAATTCTCTTTTTAAAAAAATATTACCAAACAAATTTTTTAATTTTCTTATTCCTAAAACAATTTTCAAAAATTAAATTATCAAACATATTTTACATTTGTTCTCTTTCCAAAAAGAATTTTAAAATTAATTTTTAAAATTAAAAGGGTTTCAAACACTATCATGTAATATAAAATAACTATGTCACTGACTCATTCATTAGTTCATTGTTTCATATGTGTATTCTTTTGGTAGAACAAATTTTCTTTAATTCCGTGCCAAAATAATTTAATTTTTTTTATGTTATTCATCTTTCAAAAATTAATTATTTATTATTATTATTTTGTCATCTTCTAATTTATATAAAGTTAAATCTTCTAATTTATATAAAGTTAAATTATAAATAGGAAATAAATTATATTGTTTTTATGATTACTATTTATATCTATAGACTTTAAATTTATGTTTGTATTGTAATGATATTATGCAAAGATGACAATACGGAGAAGAAGAAAGCAACTAAAATAAAATAAAGTAAGAAATTTGAGTAAAATAATACCTAAAAAAGATTGAATAAAAATAGCATATTTTTTATTATTTTAAATTAAATAAATATATCATTTTATATTATTAAAGTTAAATTTATAAAACACTTTAATTTAACTAATTAACTTAATTTTCAGATATAAGTCATTAGTTATCGAATAGTTTTTGAGCTGATAATTGATAAATCTATTCTAACTAATAACTCTATGAAAAAAATAGAATAGTGTTAGAATGTCTGTATTATCAACTATCTTTTTAATTAAATTTAGTTATCAATTATAACTCATCCATCATCAATTATGAGTTTAATTTTATCAAATTAATTAATTAATTAATTTATGTGTACTTGACACAAATAAAGCCATAAATCAACTAATGAAGGAAGCTATGCCTTTGATTTCCAATTTAAAAAACATCCACTCCCAAAATAGGACGTCACAAACCGACCAGTCTGAAATTTGACAAAGAATCTCTACCAAATACCTTCCATCAATTTGTTTTAATGACTAATATACCCTTCCCAGTTGGTCCATAAAACAATTATTGTAAAGCTTATCCTTTCCCCGTCCTGGCCGTCCATGAAATTTTGTAGAATCACTGCTCACATGAAAATGAGTGAAATGATGTTAGTATAATGTCATATTCCCTATCTTATTTGAAGAAAATATTCTTATGTTTGATTGAGGAAAATTATAATGTATGCATGGTATGATG
>NC_021160.2:6216155-6356424 GCF_000331145.2 Cicer arietinum | reverse complement strand
CACAATATTTTTTTTTATTCGATTATTTTATATATATATCAAAAAAAAATAATTAATTTGTTTTGTAATTTTATTAATTTATCATAATTATTTATCGGTGTATTCTCATTATAATTAATGGAAAATGAAAAATAATAATTTAGAACTCTCTATTGTATTCTCATTATTATTAAAAAAAATGTTACCACTACATTCTCTAATATACATTCCAACACCCTATTTTATTTTTAAAAATTCACATGAAACTCCACGAAATTGGAATTTTTTTTATCTAAATGTCCTACTTTTGAAAAAAAAAATCATTAAAATATCCTATTTAAAAAAAAAAAATATATATATACCTTTTTGTTGGTGAGGTATGATGATTTTTGTATGTGAGTTATGAGGTGTGATGAAAGTTGATAAATGTGAGTTATGAGATAATAAATGTGTAACATTGATGGCAGGGGCATTTTGGGTATTTTGATTTTTTTTAAATTTTGAGGGGTGTGAATAGCAATTTGGGGGGGTGTTGGTAGCAATATTGTAAATTGTTTCTTGATTTTGATTTAAAAATTTGGATGTAAAATTTTCGTTACAAGGGAAAAATATCAAATGCAAAATTATATGATTTCATTCACATTATCAATCACAAGATTTTATAATTCATATCGATCATCTTTTATCATAGAATTAAAAACAGTATTATTAAAAAAATAAAATTCCTTTTTAAAAATATTGTTTAATTACATTGAAATATTTTTTTATAAAATAAAAAATAACAATTTCAATATATAATAATAATAATAATAATAATAATAATAATAATAATAATAATAATAATAATAATAATAATAATAATAATAATAATAATAATAATAATAATAATAATAATATCAAACAACATCTTCAAAATTATTCATCACCATACAATCATTTACTAAAAATAGTTCATGATTAGTAACAACAATAGTAATAACATTATCATAAGAATCAATATTTTAACTTACAAACATAAATTTTGTATAAAAAATTATCATTTCAAAATAAAAAGTTTTATCAAATTGATTAAGAGAGAAAGTAAAAGTATTAATAAATTATATTAATAATTCAAGTTCAAAGGTAGATATGACATACTAAAATTTAAACGAAATCAAAGTAAGTTCTTTGCACAACCATAGACCACCAAAATCGAGTTTCCTTATTTCTCTCATTACGACGGCGGATGTTTCTTTCCCCTCTCTTGCACATTCTTTTTAAAAAATGATTTCCACACAATTTAACAAAATATTCCGTCAAAATAAATAAACCATGTCATACACATATACTTTTCAAAATAATAAATGAATAAATAATAAAATAATAACAAACACATTATAAATTATTGAGAAAAAAAAATCTATTTTATACACTACTAATAATAGAGAAAAAACGTGAGATTTACAAATATACTCTTTATAATTCAAATTGTATATGTATTGAAAATATTTCATCTTATATTTATGTTGTATTAACTTTTGATTTGTTGTAGGACTTTGTTTAGTACGAAAGGACAATTTGGCAAAATACATTTGTCTTTTAGAAAATAAGTGGCAGATGGGGAAAGCAAGCTTTGAAAAGCCATTAAGAACACCAATTCCAACCTCTTGAAATATATATTATACTACTCACTTACCAACACATAGAAATCACCACATTCTCTTCACCCTTTATTCCTACAAACTCCTCATCTTATCTCTCTCTTTGCAATAAAAGTACAATTCAATATATCATGGACATATCAGAAAAGCTTCTAAAGTATAAATACCATATAACCATAGCAATATTAATTTCATTATTATTTTCCTTGCTGATTTATGCAGCTCCACACTTTCTAACCATTCTAGCATATTTTTGGCCTTTATTTGCTTCCACCACTGTCTTCTTGATTGCAATAATAACCTTTGGAGGTGTTTCAAAATTCTCAAGTGAAGTTCATGATGAAAAAGTTGGTGAAGGAATCTTGGATTATGTTGCTGGAAGAACATAACATACTCAAGAGGCTCAATAATTCTAAGTGAATAAAAGAGTGTTCATGTTTGATGCTTAGTTCAAATGCGTTAGAACTTAATTAGATGCTTTTTAAATTCAAAAACCATGTTCAATGATAAATGTATCATTCCAATGTGTAAAATAATTGTCACTACAATATGAACAAAATAAACTAGTGTAAACTTTTAGACATGATGAGAGCAAGAATTATCACTATTGTATATTTTTCTTGGTTAATCTTCATATTTTGGAGGGTAAATAATGTCTTCCTTTTTTAGTAATAAAAAATCTATCTTGTGTATCTTCCTTGTCTATTCAATCACCTAGCCTTGGTTTTGTATTTATTTAATCACTATTATTGCCTTTCTTTTTTTGCTGAATGTAACATGTCTTTTTATGAAGGCAAGTTTTTAATAAGTAGAAAAAAGATAAAAGAAAGTTATTCTATTTGTAAATGGCAATTTTAACATCCTTTTCTGAATGATGTAGTTGATGAGATAAGAGACTAAATAAAAAATAAAAAAATAAAAAAAAATTAATTAGAGAGCTACAAAATGTAGCTTTTAATATGCATGATCTCATTGCTGTAGTTTTATCATGTCATTTTCATTTTCCAATGTGCAAAACTATTTTTTTTCCTTTTGAGAAATTTGATACTAGCATCTAACCTATCAAGTGACCCTACACTTTTCTTGAGTTTCTTCATTTCTTTTTATCTTTTGTATTATGAAAACAAAATACTCAAGACAGATAGCACCTGCCCAATGAAGTGGCCCACACTTGTGAGTTTTGAACTCACTTCTGAATTATCTTTTACAAAATTTGGATTTTGCATTTTTATCATTGCCTTAAGACTATTTTGTAGGAATAACTTTGATAAAACAACATTTAATACTACTTTAAAATTTACAAACGGTAAATAAAAAGAAATAATTTGTTTTTTCTAAAAGAAACAACACTTAATAAGAAACATAAGCAATAGTTGTATATAAATCATCTATGTAAGTCGTTGTATGGTGCAACGGATTGTAGAACCGTTGGATCTAAATCAAACTGCTATTAGAGTATCCAAATCTCTTACCAACTATAAGAGGTAACTTGTGATTGTTATTTTGCTTGGTTCATTAATTCATGTGCTTCATGTTGTTCTTATAGAGTAGCTAGAAACGTGTTTTGTTGTACTCACACACATGAGTTTAATTTTTGGCATGTGACTTGTTTTTTCAATCATACATTTTAAATTTCCTTGTCTGGCTTCAAATTCTAGTTGATAGATATGTTTTTCAGATACTACATTCAAAAACACGTGTCAATTTGCCTCGTTTATATGAGTGTCTATATAAAATTGAGGAATATTAGTTATTGATTCAATTACTTTGTTAATTTTTCATTTTAAAGAAATTAAATCAACACACCTATATATTATCAAATATATATATAGTTTTCAACATAAAAATTAAAGAGTACATAATATTGAAAAAATTCATACAAAATCAAATTGAATTCTGACAAAATTAGTTATACATGTATTTATATCCGAATACGTAAGAGTAACATCCAATACTAACAAAAACATTTATCCACGTGTTAATCGTTTAATATTAACTCTCTCTGTATTATTTGCTGCAAAATAATTAATAACTTGTTTACGATCAAAGTTCTATAAAAATATATTTTCAATTAAAATCAACACAAGACTTTTTAATTTATTTTACAATATTGTACATGTAAATAAGATTTTAAGTATTTTAATTTCAAAAAACTCTTCTTAATAGATGCAACCGTAGCATAGATAATTAGTATTATTCTATAAGATATGCAAACAGTAGGAAAACAATGAAATGTTTTAAGAGAATTCAATATCATAAAATTTGATTTTGATTCGATTGTTGAAATAAAATTTCACTGTCAAGATCATAAGGATAACCATGTTTCAAAAGTTTGCATAAAAAATGACCTAGATCTTTCAATAAAAAATTAAAAATTAAAAAAAAAATCCTCATATTTTCTATATTGCTCGAATATTTTATTAAGTGAGTCAACTGTTTGATCTACCATATATAAAAAATAAGAAATCCTAAAAGACTTTTTAGCAGATTCAATATGTTTAATTATATCCATTCAAATGAATTTTACACTAAAAGTAAATAACAATTTTATCTTTTGCTTATGATTATGGTAAATTGATGCTTTTGTTTTTCTTACCTTTCTTATTTAGAATGTATGAAAATTAGGTTCGAACCTTATAATGGATAAAATAATGTCTAAATTAGGATGAAACATGAAAAAACAATATACTATAACATAATAAAATACTCTATTTGGTCTTTTTATAAGAGACACTTGGGTCCAAAAAAATTAACATCAATCTTTATTGACTTAAGCGTCTCTTAAAAATAATTAAATGGAGTAATTTTTTCATTTAAAATTATTCTAATATGATAATAAAATTTTATAGAAAGTACCATATCTAAAGCCCTTTGAAGTTGCTTAACTCACATATATAATCACCCTTCAACATATATTCCCTCTCAATTTTTTCACTTTAATACACACAAATAATATTTTAATATTACGAAACTCTTTTTTAAATATCGCTAAATATACAATTATGACCAAATCTACAAAACTCAAAATCGCATACAAGTTACTAAAATGATATTTGATTCTTGAGAAACTTTTAAACAATATAGATTAGAGATTGTCTCAATAGTTTGAAAGCAATGCTTTAAAAATTGAATCGGAGGTTATGTTTATAAATAATTGTAATGTATTAAAAATGGAAAACTTTAAAACTTTTTATACTACCCATTATGTACTGTGGGTCGGGTATAAGCCCGTTAACTAGCCTTCACTCCAACATTAAACGGCCCAATAAACAAAGTAGCCCAAAATAAATAAAAGATCGAATTTGGATGCTTTGATGGTGAATTTGTAAAACAGCACAACAGAAACCGGGAAACAAGACGAACCAGAAAACAAAGGTTTATATCCCTTCTCTCTGGTACGAAATTTACAATTTTTCTTCAATTTTCGCAAAAACTACACCTCTTGTAAGCTTGTCTTTCTACTTTCTAGTACCTCAAAACCTATTTCTAGTTCCAAGTTCAATAAAACCTTTTTTTTTTTATTACACAAAAAATAAACTTCTTTTATTATTTATTTTGCCCAATTTTTGGTTTGCTATTTTGCTTAATTTATGTAAGGGTTTAAGATTTATTGTTTAAAACTTCCTGCTTCTGGGTCACTTTAAAGTTTAAAACTTTTTAGTAATTTCAACACTCCATTGAAGTGTGGAACAAACAAAACCATGAATTCAGTACCTTCCAAAAACCTATGGATTCGGAGACAACAGTGTCCTTGTGGTGATTGGAAGTGTTACATTACATATGAAGGTGATGCTGAGGAGTGTTCTGCAGCACCAGAATCAGTCAAATCAGATAAAACATCATCTTGTGGAACTATGATTACCCCTTATGTTGGAATGGTGTTTAAGAGTGATGATGAAGCTTTTGAATATTATGGAAACTTTGCTAGGAAAAATGGTTTCTCCATTAGGAAAGAAAGAAGTAGAATTAGCCCTCAGTTGGGGATTTACAAGCGTGACTTTGTTTGTTATCGATCCGGGTTTGCCCCAGTGAAGAAGAAACCCAATGGAGAAAATCATAGAGATAGGAAATCGGTTAGGTGTGGATGTGATGCAAAAATGTACCTTTCTAAGGAGGTTGTTGATGGTGTTTCTCAATGGTTTGTTGTGCAGTTTAGTAATGTGCACAATCACGAACTTTTGGAAGATGATCAAGTGCGCCTTTTACCTGCGTATCGTAAAATTCATGAGGCTGATCAGGAGCGTATACTCTTGCTTTCGAAAGCAGGGTTTCCGATACACCGGATAGTGAAAATGCTTGAGCTTGAAAAGGGGATTCAAGGCGGGCATTTGCCTTTCTTGGAAAGGGATGTGAGGAACTTTGTCCAAAATCGCAAGAAGGTTGTTCAAGAGAACGAGGCACTGCTAAGTGAGAAAAGAGAAAACGATGTTTTGGAACTTCTTGAGGTTTGCAAAGCCATGAAAGAAGCAGATGTTGAATTTGTTTATGATTTTTCAGTGGATGAGAATGAGAAGGTTGAAAATATAGCTTGGTCGTATGGTGATTCTGTTAACGCGAACGCCGTGTTTGGTGATGTAGTTTATTTTGACACTACTTATCGATCAATCACTTATGGATTGCTTTTTGGAGTGTGGTTTGGTATTGATAGCTGTGGCAGAACCATTTTTTTCGGTTGTGTTTTATTGCAGGATGAAACGCCTCAATCGTTCTCGTGGGCGTTACAGGTTAACTACTTCTAGCATAAACTGTATGAGATTTTACTTGTACCTTCATAAATATATTCGTCTTATGATGATTATTCCTCAATACAGACATTTCTCCGGTTCATGAGAGGAAGATGTCCACAAACAATTCTATCTGATCTTGATCCCGGGCTTAGAGATGCCATTAGAAGCGAATTTCCAGGAACTAAACATATCATTCCACTGTGGAATATTCTGAACAAGGTATCAAGCTGGTTTTCCCTTCCTCTGGGATCTCGCTACGCAGAATTTAAATCCGAGTTCAACGCCTTATTTCACATTGAGAATACAGAGGAATTTGAACTTCAATGGAGCCAAATGATTTCTGTTTTTGGACTTGGTTCAGATAAACATACTGATTTACTGTATTCAGTTCGAGCATCCTGGGCACAATCGTATGTGATAGGTTACTTTTTGGCCCGAATGGCGACAACAGCGTATTCCAAGTCTATAGATTCGTTTCTGAAAGGAATCTTCACCGAACATAGGTGTTTGCGTAGCTTTTTCGAACAGGTATGTTGGTATATTTCAAGATTTGCCTCATATGCTTGCTGCTCTAGCCTTATTGTTCACTTTGCCTCACATGTGGCAGGTTGGCATTTCTGCAAATTTTCGACATCAATCACATCATGAGACTCAATATACAAATCTTAGAACTTGCATACCAATTGAAGAGCATGCACGGAGTATTCTCACACCTTATGCTTTCAATGCTTTGCAGCAAGAGTTATCGCTGGCAATGCAGTATGCTTCATCCGAAATGGCCAATGGATCATATATTATCCGACACTTCAAAAGGTTGGATGGAGAGCGGCTCGTGATATGGCTGGCGGAAGATGAACAGATACACTGCTCTTGCAAGGAGTTTGAATCCTCAGGAATATTATGCAGTTTGAACTTCAATGGAGCCAAATGATTTCTGTTTTTGGACTTGGTTCAGATAAACATACTGATTTACTGTATTCAGTTCGAGCATCCTGGGCACAATCGTATGTGATAGGTTACTTTTTGGCCCGAATGGCGACAACAGCGTATTCCAAGTCTATAGATTCGTTTCTGAAAGGAATCTTCACCGAACATAGGTGTTTGCGTAGCTTTTTCGAACAGGTATGTTGGTATATTTCAAGATTTGCCTCATATGCTTGCTGCTCTAGCCTTATTGTTCACTTTGCCTCACATGTGGCAGGTTGGCATTTCTGCAAATTTTCGACATCAATCACATCATGAGACTCAATATACAAATCTTAGAACTTGCATACCAATTGAAGAGCATGCACGGAGTATTCTCACACCTTATGCTTTCAATGCTTTGCAGCAAGAGTTATCGCTGGCAATGCAGTATGCTTCATCCGAAATGGCCAATGGATCATATATTATCCGACACTTCAAAAGGTTGGATGGAGAGCGGCTCGTGATATGGCTGGCGGAAGATGAACAGATACACTGCTCTTGCAAGGAGTTTGAATCCTCAGGAATATTATGCAGACACGCTATTCATGTACTTGTAATGAAGAATTACTTTCAGCTTCCTGACAAATACTATTTAAGTAGATGGCGACGGGAATGCTCTTTACTCGTCGAGGATGAACATAACAACCAAAGTATAATTGGTGGTGAATGGTTTCAAGAATATCACTCCCTAGCTGAAACTTTGTTTTCAGAATCATTGATTACGAAAGAGAGATCCGACTATGTTCGCAAAGAACTGATAAAAGAACTTAATAGGATTCTTCATGAGGTTAGAAATTTGCCTGAGACTGATGGAGTCTGCAGCATGAACATGACGGTTTCGCCAAATAGCTAGGAAGGTTGAAGTTTGAGTTGTATATATGTGATGAAATGCAACTTTGAAATCATTGGCATCATGATATTGTACATGTACATGAAGATATGATTTGTTGCTGAAGTACCGGCAGCTTTTGTATTAGTTATCAGGTTAGAGAGAAAGTTTATGGAATGTCCAAGGATTTTACTGATGAGCATACTTTATATTATGTACTTCACTGTATTTTTCTATAATATATGAAATTTATGTATGTTACTTTCATATATTCGGTAAGAAAACCCCCCAAATTATTTTACTTTAGTTTAGGGAAGTTATTTAGTTATATTAAAGATGAAAATGAAGATTGTTGTGACTTTGGCAATTGAGCTCTAATGTTACCAGCAAATGCCCGACAACAAGATAGCCCAAGCATTTGTTTGGAATTTCAGTGGAATATCCACTAGACGTGGATTCAGTCAATGACTGCATACATTCACACAGTCAATGATTGTTGATTATTTAATTCAGATTAGATGGTCTAGATTTTGAACTCGGTAATTTTAATGTTTAAAAAAAAATCAAAATTAATTTGAGATCTAGACTATTGATATCAATCGGACGACCATGACTTCACTGAATCCATTTTCCACTACCATATCTATAGATGGAAAATTCTGGACATGCTATGAGCTGAAACATGTGGGCCAGTATCTCCACATTTCTCTAGCTGATTCTATCTATGAGCTGAAATGGTGACCACAATTTCTTCAAAGTTTTCTCTCTTGTTCATGGCTGAATATTTGCACCCACGTGACTATTGATTAATTAATGAAAATGGTCGGCTAGTTATATACTTGTCTTCTTACAATCAAATGTCAATTTCTTAACAAAGTTAGTACAATTATGCTAAAGATTTTGGTTGTACTGATCCATATACTAATGTCTATGATTATATTATATGTGCACGCTTTATTTGTCACAACTTGTAGACAGATACTTATATTTCTAGATTTCTCCTTTGAAGGAGTTAACATAATTTGACATGATATGTTCAACCCAACACTTCATATATATTCATTTAAAAGAGGGTCCCTCCCTTTGGCAGACAGGGACCTTGTCCATTATACTTAGTGACAACATATTAGAATACTAATACAAAGGCTGACAAAAAAACACTGTTAATTTTCTTAGCCACTTTAGTGTAGAAACTAGAAACCTTATTGATTTCTTATTAGTTCATGATTGACATTGTCCTGTTTAACTTAATTTGATGACAAAAGGGGTGGAAACATAATGTCCTTATAATGGCTTGTTAAAAGCCTTTTCAATTGTCATTGAAATATCCACCATATGTGCTTAATATAGACTGTGTTTTCTTTTTGGTGCACCACATTCACATTTGAGCCTGAAAATGTGGTTCAGCTTACAATCATAGGTCTTTTGGCTGTATAAAAATGGAAGGTAGTTGATAGGATGGAAAAGTGTCACATGTAGTCTATAGTAAACTGAAGCTTAAAAATAGTTCAAAACTCCAGCATTATCATCTTTAAGTAGAAGCTTAGAGTCATCTACTTTCCTATGGTTCAATAAAAATATGAGAAATTAGATATAAGTTGAATTTGAAGAACTAATATTTGTTTTCTTCATTTATTCTTAAGAATAATAAAAGAGTGTCTATTCTTAAGAGATCTTAACATAGTAGAACCAGTCTAACATGCATATATAATACTAATTTTAAAACCACATGACATAATTTGAAGGACTGAAAAGGAAATTAAGAAGCTAGAAGAAGGATGTGGAATATCATAGCTCATCACAATGCAAATTAACAAAAGGGACTAAAAAGTGAAATACAAGCATAAGGCTTAGTCAAATGAAAAAAAAGACTAAAGTACTTAATCCCTTGTCTTCTTTTCTTAGATATATTATCATATACTAGACAGAAATAAGTTGTGTTTGAGCTTCAATTCTCATCTCCTCTTTCATTTTCCTTATGAATTCTTCAAACTTTCTGTTCAATTCTTCTGTATTTACTAATTCTTCATTTGTTGCCAATGTTGTTTCATCTACTTTATCATCAACATCATCATCATCATCATCATTATATATCCCTTTGAGCTTGATCTCTTTTTCATCTGCTATGCAAGCCTCATTTTGAATATATAAGGTATCTTCTTTATGTTCTTCAGCTTCTGAAACTTTTTCTTCACAGTACTCATCATCTTGTTCTTCAGCCATAATAGAAACTTCCTCATGAGATTCAAAACTTGTTAAAGGGGCAACTATTTGATGAGTCCATATCTCTTGGTGGTCCTGATCATTAGTCAGTTGTTGCTTCCGGTAGTCTACCATATCATCAGAAGCATGAAGTTGATCAGAGTGAGAATGTGAAGAGGTAGTAGTGATGATGAGTGAGTTTTTGACTAGAAATGCAAGGATTCCATTACAAATGAGAAACATGTATTTCCTTTCAAGGGTGTGTGTGAACAAGGTGAAAAGGAATGTGGAGAAGTAGGCATTGAAGGTTTGAGGGTGTATGAAAAAGCCAGAAGAGTAACAAAGGAAGATAGAAAAAGCAGAAATTGAGAAAACAAATTGCAATGTTCTTTTCAAGAAAAGCTTCTTGTTCAATCCATTCTCATTACGATCCATTTTAAGAGGGTTGATTTTTTATTGTGCTACTTAGAGGGTGATAGGTATGGCTATTGAGATTTTGTGAGAGGAAGGAGAAAAGGGCTTTGGAACAAAATGAGATGTGTTGTTATTGTATAATTGTATTGTTAACTTTGTGGCTTGAGAGTACGTTTGAACTATAAGATCTCTTTAATTTATAGTAAGTCTGAATCAACTATAGGTTTTTTTTTCAATAAACCAAACTATATAATATGAAGGTGACCACATCAGCATAAGGTGTAATAATGAATAAAAATAAGGTCAAAGACCCGACACACGTCTTCAAACAAAAAATATATGTTTCAAAATAATTAAATCATTTGATTATTAACTTTAAATCCTTTTAAAATATCTATTTTGATTCTTTTATCTATCAAATATTCTTTTTATTCTTTTACTTATTTTTACAAATTAAGTTGATCGCATAAATTTAAAAGTAGTTAATTTTATTTTTTAATTTATGTTTAATATACGTTGGTTTTCTCTAAATCTAATGATACTCTGATCGTTAGTTTTTCTATTAGAACTCTCGACCTAACACTAACATACTAACATTTTCTTTTATTTCTTTCTTTTTTACTAATAATTTTTACGCTTAATTGCAGTTTTAGTCCTCATATTTTTATTTATTCATGAAAATTTGTTCTCCTATTTTAAAAATCGAGAGTTTTGATTCCTCTCTCTTAATTTTTAACTAAAAAAATGATGATGTAGATACTTTATTTAATTAACGTGACATATGATACGATGATAATGTAAAATGATTAACACCCTTGAAATTAAAATAAAACGCTGAAAAAACTTAGCTTTCAATTTCGGAAATTTTCATATTTATAATTTAATTAATGATATAACAATAATTAATACATTTATATAATTTTGTATCATAGAACTGTATGTCATGTCATTTAAAATATGTCAAATCGTCATTTTTTAGTTCAAAAATTTAAGAGATAGATCAAAACTTTCGATTTTTAAAATAAGAGTACCAATTCCGTGAATTAGTAATAATAGATGGACCAAAACTGTAATTAACCCTAATATTTATTATTTCTAAAAACAACAATTTGTTTAATTATTTTAAATTTTAGTTATTGCAATCTAATTAATATATTAATAGTAATATGTATGTGTATTTTAGGGTGAGAATAGGTTAAATCTAGTTAGATTTAGTAAAATTTGAATCTGACATACTTTAAAAATATTTGACAAAGTTTAAAACTTTGTTTAAAAGTTTATATCACTAATTTTTTTACAAAAAATTATACTACTAAAGAAATGTGATGTATTTTTTTTTTAGATATGCTAATAAATTAATATATCAATAAAATTAAATTCTAATAAAATGTGATGTATTTTTTTAAAATATACTAATAAATTAATATATCAATAAAATTAAATTCTAATATGTCAAAAATAGACGTAGGTCTTTATGCTTAAACTATATAAAATGTTACCAAAGACATAGAGATGCAACAATTTTTTTCTATATATGCTATTGTGTAGAGAAGAACTAGAAGCACACAGACATATATAAATTTATATAGATATTCATTAGTAGCACACAGACATATATAAATTTATATATAGATATTCATTATAGTAGCAATTTTTTTTGGGTACAATGAGAGTACTAATTTTACTAGAGAGCTATATATGTATCATAAGTACTAAATAAATATCATACCACGATCGAGAACAGAACTTTAAACTATAACATTTATTAGCATAACTATATCATAGAAAAGGGGCATTTGTAACAACTATATATAACTCCTTCAATTAATATTGATCAGGCCACAAGAATGCTCCAATTGCAAAACCTCTCTTCTCATCAAGATTACCTTTGAAACTTAATCCATATTGATTAAGAAGCACATCCACCTTCCATTCCTCCATCCTCTCATAATCAAATTTGGTGTAACGTGGATAGTGAAGAGGCATTTGAAAATTACCATAACAAGAAGGGTAATTTAAATTTTCATCATCAAAGCACTTTTTCTTGACCTCTTCATTTGAGTAACCTTCAATTTTCTCCTTTGTAGGATACCCTAAAACATGGCAAGGTGAATAGAGAAGCCATCTAAGTGACATGCCTCTTAATTTCTTTGTTCCTATGAGAAACAAATTAAAATTGGAAGAGGTAATTAAGAACTTTGCTTAAAGCAAATAACTATACACCACTATATATAGGAGTGGATGCGTATGCCCTATATTTCGTGGATGAATAACAAAAAATTGCATATTTCACGCGTTAATTAAACTTTATATTAATTAAGCTATAGTTGTGAATAACTTCAAAATACGATATGTACTACAAAATTTTGTACTATGTGTATATTTGTATTTTATTTGTTTGGGGTGCTGTGAAATTTAATTCGGTTGTTATTTTATTTTTTATTTTTTATGCTGTGTATATACGGTTGCTTGGAGTGCATGGATAGGTTAAGTCTTTCTTTGAAGTGGTTTTTGGTCACATTTTCAATGATATGTCATAATTATAAATGCAGTTGTTATTGTTGCGTGTATATTTGAACCTAGCTTGAATTGTGACACCCATGACCCTTAACGTCACCACTCATCAATAATTGCTTTCTAATCAATATAATTCTCTAGTACTATATTTGAGATTTTTTAACCTAAATTGACTAATTATTTTAAAATGTATACTAGCTTGGTCATTTAGTTGAAACTATATACTACTTTGGACTCTCACTTAGCAAGAGCAGTGCACATTAAAACTTTTTCAACAATTTTTTATATATATAAAATGCAAAATGATTATTTGAGTATGGAACACGGTAGAATTATTTTTATAGGTGATTTATGTTTATTAGTATTTAAAAATTATCAAAAAATTTAATGATGATAGATGATATTAATTATAAATAATAGTTTATGATCTTTTTGTATATAGATAAGAGAAAATGTGATTAATTTCGATTCAATAAAAAATATTTTTTTATTAAATATATATCATTTAAATTAATATTTCAGTTATAAAAATAAAATTAATTATTAATGTTTACTTATAATAGACGACATTTAATGTCGTTGAATTTTAAAATAATTTTTAAATATTAATTCATAATAAAAATTGTCTATACTAAATTTATTAATACGGAATAGAAGAGATACTTGAACTTGTTTAAAAATAATTAAAAAAAATATTATTAATAATAATATACCGCATTAGTTATTTTGGTACATCTATTCAATTGTCTTAAAAATAAATAAAAAATATTTTTTAAAAAATAAAATACTATTAATAAAATCAAATAAAATACATTAAATAAAATTAAAGAAAATAAAATATGGTTGAATAGATCTGTCAAAATAAATAATTTGTTATATTATTTTAACAATTTTCTCCTAATTTGAAGATAAGTTTATATTATTTTAATAACTCCATTTGCAAAAGTTTAGCAACTTAATTTTATGTTGTTAACAACTTCCTCCTATTTTCTCTCTAAATCTAATAAATAAAAATTAATAATCATAATAATAATAACTTCCTCCTATTATTTTGTTAACAACTTCCTCCTATTATTATTATTATTATTAAAAAAATAGTAAATTATATTAATAATATTAAATAAAATACATTAAATTGAAGAAGAAAAAATACATGCGATTGAATAGACGTATCAAAATAAATAAAATTAAAATACATGTTAGTTGTTAACAAAATAAAATTAAGTTAATAAAATAATATACCACATTGTTTGTTTTGGCACATCTATTCAATCGTCTTAATTTTGATGGATTATTTTTTCTTCAATTTAATATATTTTATTTGAAATTATTAATATAATTTACTTTTTTTTAATTATAATTATTTTATTTATAATAATTTCAACTAATTTTTATTTATTAGATCGGAGAAAATATAAGAGAAAATTATTAACAAAATAGAATTAAGTTCCTAATTTATCTGCAAACTTAAAAAAAGTCGTTAAAATAATATAAATTTATCTATAAAATAAATAAATTTTTTATTTTATTATATTTTATTAATAGTATTTTATTTTTCTAAATATTTTTATTATTTTTAATTTATTAAATTAAATATTAAAATGAGGAGAAAAAATTGAAAACCTGTACATATGTGACCTCTCAATGCACCAAATTTTTTTTCTTTAGTCATATCTTAGATATGCGATCTCTTGAGGAAAAAAAATTAAGTATTTTAATATATTTTTTAATGTGAGATATTTTAGTAACTTTAGAAAGAAAAAAAATATTTAAATAAATTATCCTCATTCCTTACCTTAAAGACTATGAGTTACTCTACTATAGGTTAAACAACATACAACCTAAATTCAAATTTGTGGAAAGCTTCTCCCTAACTTGTAATGAGCTATGCTGAAATAAATGTTACTATAGGATAAGCACGATACACACATTTTAAGAAAATGAATAGAATGAAAATAAATCTAACATGTTTAAAAACTTAAAGTAAATATTATAGTGAGATCTTTCAAAAAAAAAAAACTTATGAAAAATCCAACTTTGCTATATTGAAATTTAAGTTTGAATTTGAGTCAAAACATATATGACATGCCCTTATATTAACCAATATAATTAGATGAACATCTATAACATTCATACAATTCTGTCAAAAAATAATAATATTCACATAATTAAAAAGACTTTTTAACCTAAAATTTTAAGATTTAAAACTCAAGCTTGGGTTGCTCGTCCTTAAACAAAATAGAAAACAATTACCTTAAAATAGAAATTTGAATATTTTATCTTGTATTCTATATTTTATGTAAATTATTTATTTTTTCTATTCTACAAAATTTAATTTGAGTTCTGAAAATATAAAAAAAAAAAATTACTCGAAATACAAAAGTGTTTCAAAAAATTTAAATTTTATGTACTATAAAATTTTAAAAAAAATTAAAACACAAATGTATTTTAGAAAATTCGAACTTTATATATCAAAAAATATTTTTAAAATTTTATGAAACATAAATGTATTCGAAAAAACTTAAAAAAAAAAAAATCAAAACATAATTGTATTATGAAAATTTAAAATTTGTATTCCAATTTTTTTAAAAAAATTTAAAATACAAATGTGTTCTAAAAAAATTTAAATGTTTTTTCAAAACATAACTGTGTTCTGAAAATTCAAAATTTATATTCCAATTTTTTTAAAAAATTTCAAAATATAAATATGTTCTAAATTCTTTTAAAAATAATCTCCTAAACTTTTGCCCAATTTGACAAATCCCTTACAAAAACCCTCTCCTCGGACAAAGATAGCTCCACCGCCTCCAACTCCTCAATCAAACCCTACTTCCATTCAATCAACAGCCCCACAATTCACTCATAATAGCAAAGAATGATTTTACCGCATAATGTAATTTACACAAATTTTTTATTTTATTTTAAAAAAAAAATCAATTTGCTTCACCATGTTCAATTGTGTTTCAATAATATTTAACGTTTGAATCTTTTGAAATACAAATGAATCGTAAAAAATTTAAAATATAAGTTTTTTAAAATATTTTTATGTTCTAAAAACTCAAACTTAAAATAAGTTTTTCGGAAGATCCTATTATAATAATATGTGAGTTTTGAAAAAAGATTATTATACTGAAAAATTTTAAAAAAAAATGGATTTTTTTAAAGGATAATAATGATTTTTGAAAAACTTGAAAGTAAATTTTTTGAATGACAAATGTGTTGTAAAAAATATAATGTTTAAGTTTTTCAAAATATTTTTATGATTCGGTATATTCGAAGTTTAAATTTCTTAAACTATAAATTTTCTGATACACACTTTAATATGTGTGTTTTTGAAAAAAAGAATTGTTTTACTGTTTGAAAAAAATCATGATTTGTAATTTCTTTTAAAATAAAATAAGGGTAAATTGGAGTTTTTATTTAAAAAAATTAAGATGAAGAAAAACATTTTCAATGAAAAAGTTGTTGATATAATCACTCATTTAAATATTAATTCACTTCATTCACGTGTCTCTCTTTTTAGAAGTCCATTAAGAGTCACTCATTGCACAAAGTTCATGCAGTGATAATCATAATCAGTCCTTGATCTCAATACCATGTGTCACATGTCCACCGACTTATACATAGTCACCCTATATCACACACATTAGTCATTAGTCACACACATTAAAAAAAACCTACTAATGTCATTTGTGTTCTTGTACTCTTAAAAAAAAACAGATACACCTTGATAATATAAATAATACCAATCAATTATTATTTTTATGGTTTTTTTTAACTATACAGTTTCGTATCCGCACAACTTATAAATATATCTTGGGTTGATGTTAATTTAATTTGTTTATGTGTTTCTTTTACTTATAAATTTATCAAGAACTTCTTATTGTATGCCCTTCATACACGGACCATCACTTTGTGTCTTTGTCAACCTTAAGTGTTATAATCCACTTATGATAGGATAATACAAAGAGAGATGAAAATTAAAATGTGTTGTAAAATTTGTGTTTGATTCTAAAGAGAAAAGAATAACTGAGAGAAGAAGAATGAATGATACACTTTCTTCAATTAGACACATTAGAATTGTTTCCACACACAATAAAGCAGAAAATAGAAAAAAGATATTCATTTGTCTTGAATGGACAAAAGTGTACTTTAATTGTGTGCATTTTTAAAACTCAACTTAATTTATTTTAGTTGATGCTTTTTTTCTTTTATATATATATGCCATGAGAAACGTTTAATGAATTACCATCTACTAATGTATTTAGTGCTACCTTTTTTTTACCATTAACTCATGTATTTAGTGCTACCTTTACTATTGTATTAAATTAATAAATTTCTATTATATACAAAATTTTCAATTAAAATTGTTTTATCATTTTATAAATAAAAATATATTTTTTCTTTTAAGTTAAAATTTACTTTTGACCTCTCAAAATTTAAAATTTCGTGATTTAAATATTTTAATTTGAGAATTGCAATTTTAATCTCTTAACTTTATAAACCCTTTTATAAATAGTTATCCTATTTTATTTTGACCCAATCAACGTTGACATAATTTATTTATTTTCTATGATTACATGGACTTATTTTTTTTAAAAATTACCAACTCAAAAATATTTAAAAATAAAATTCCTTGTCTATTTTTCAATTTTTTTTTTATAAATTTCCCAATCATTTTTTTTAATTATGGGAGTCAAAAAAATTTAAAAAATTATTGTGATTCACTATACACTTTTTAGAGGTATACAAAGAATCATAATAATTTTTAAAAGATAAAAACACACTTTGTTTTCATTCTATTTTATTTTGTATTGTATGTACCTTAGTTAATAATCAGAGCTAGCAATTTTATAATAAATAAATGAACTGGGAATTTTTTTAAATGAGCTGGGATTTTTTTTAAAATGAGCTAACAATTTAAAAAAAAATTCACATAATCATAAAAGAAATATTAAATTAAAATTATAATTTTCAAACTACGGATATCAAAATCACCGAATTTTAAAATTTTAAAAGCCTAAAATACCTTTTAGTCTTTCTTATACTTACTCTTATATCAAACAACCAAAAAAATGATTTTATTATTATTATTATTTTCAAATTTCTTTTCTCACTTTCTTTGCTTCCAATATTCTCTTACAAATCAAATGCAAAGGTGGAGAAAGAGATAAAGAGATAAAGAGAGAGGCTTGTGTCCGTAATTTTGTAAATAGGAGAAAATTTGATGGTGTATATACAAAATGTGGGGTATGTATAATATATATTCCCCTATCTAAAAGCTTGTTTGTGATCCAAGAATAATAAATCCCACAAGTGCCCACCATTTTCATTTTGTTGGTCCAAGTGCATACAGATTGAGAATTCCTTTTCTATCCGACAATAATGTATGGGCTGGTAATGCCAAAAATAAGAGGGAAATTTTTCCTACATATCTTCCATAATTAATAACAAAAATATAGTTTTTTTTTTTGCCTTTTGAATGTGTATTTTCAGACGGATGTGTTATTTTTTAGAAAAATAAGTGTTAAAAAAACTTTCAAAACAATAATGTGGGCCGAATTATTTATCCATGGTTGTCCATTTCTTTTTTCATAAGGGCTTCAATTAATGAACCCAACATTGAGATTTGAAAATCTTGCTTCATTACCATTATCTACACCTTTGATATGAAATTTCACATTTGCCTACAGTATATAAAGTAAAACTTTTACTTTTTCATAATTTTCACCTCAAAGTATTTCAAAATAAAAGTGAGTCTCCCGTTTTCAAAATTTATGGGAACTTCGGTTTATAATATAATTCCAAAAACTTTGTTGAAAATATTTAAAAACAAATTTAAAGACAAGGTTTCTAAAACACTCTTGAATATTAAAAAAATTGTTTTCGCGTTTCTCATAACAGTAATATGTTCGGAAAATTTTTTCATCAAATTTCTCTTTATAATGAAACAAAAAAAAAATCTCAAAATTTCTTTTTTCGCTTTAAAACTATGTTTTTGGGAACTTGAGTCTCAAGTTTTTGCAATATTTTTAGAAAAAATTAAGTTGATTTATTTATTCCATATGATCGTAGGCTATAAAGGACGAGACAATAAAATTGTATGTATTCTATACAAAATTAATTTACGTCATCTTTTTATAGAGAACTTCATATTGAACGAACTCGACCGACAATATAACTTCAGAGAGTAACTGATATGATTTAATTTATTAACCGGTCAGAAAAATCGATATAGGAGGAGGAATTATATTACAGGAGTAGCTTATTTTGAATTTAAAAAAATATATATATATCTCTAACATCAATGTTAGCATGTGTCCATATCCCTTTATAAAAAGAGATGATAACTACACACCTAACACTTAATTGACCAAAGATTTTGAATGTGTAATTTATGTTGGCGAGTGAGCTTTTTATTTCTCTCCCATATTGAGCGGTTATTTCAAATGCTATTATTAGTGACGCAAGGGTTTGGTGGAGTAAATTAATATTAGAATTTGGCTAAGGTTTTCTTCGTATATACTCCTCCTATCTCATACACAATTACGTACAACATTAAAGCTTATGCAATTTAACGTTGTTGGGCTATTCTATATATCCTGTGGATGGAAATGAAATGCAGGTGTTGTTTGACAATAACACTATATACTATACCAAACAATACACCAACCTTATGTCACTCATTCCTTATCTTCTCGTGGCTTAAATGTTGGATAAAAGGGACTCAATTGCATGAACCACTGCTCTAGCGGGCCCCAATTAACATTGTAGTGTGTCGTTTTATGATTGGTGTGCAAATATGTATAAAAATTAGGTATAGCAAGTACTTTGAAATATAACTTCATTTTTAACGTGCATGATAATATACTTATGATTTTTTTTTTAAATCTCAAATTTATGTTTTACAAAATACATCTGAATCCTCTTCTTTTCATTTTTCAATAATAGGATAAATTATGTTAAGAGATAAGCACATACTTGTCTTTTTTTTTTTTTATTAAACATGCTTGTCTTTCTTTATATGATTATTAAAACTAAAAAATAATTATAATTCTCTTTTTTATATATGATTGCCAATCACCCTCATTAATTCTATACATTATTGGAGTTTAATAATTTTCTTTTACAGATATTATCTACTCATGATAATCGAAGTTTAATAATGTATTTATCATCTAATAATTGTCGTAAGATTTAGTGTTGGTTTCATTGTATAATAAATTTTTACATTTCTTTGATTTTTTACCGTAAAATAAAAAATCTAATATATAATATTTACATTATCGTGGTTTGATTTAATATGTAGTATCTGTATTGCCGTAATTTTTTCATGCACTTTTATTGAAATCAAACCCAAGTCTAAATATACACTAAAACAAATTTTCACATTCAAACAAAAATTACTTTGATTTTGTAACTTTTGTAAAATTACAAAATATAACATTTGAATGCAAGTTTAAAGCCTCTAAATCACACAACCAAACACATGTTATACATTGTTTAGATAACACCAAACACATGCTAAATGTTTATTGAGTTTTGCGGAATTTATTTTCCATTAAAGTAAGCATTGGGCATGTTTGGGATTATATAACTAGAGTTTAGTTAAAATGCTTGACTTCGAGAAGGTCAACAAAATCTGGTGAAAAAAAAAAGTTACACGTCAACAAAACGACGTCGTAGAGAAATCTTTCAAAAAAAAAAACGAATTGCCAGTATAATTCAGTACCATGGTACCCTACAGTGATAGACACCATACGCCGGTACAGTCTCAGAAACATGATTTCATATATCAAGATAAAAAAAGAGGAATCACAACGGTTAAACAGAATCATGAGAACGACACGTGTCAATAATACACGTGTATGTGCAGCACCGGAATATCCCTCTTAAATAAAATGAAATTCCATTATTACCCTCTGGGTTCTGACACTTCTTCCTCCACACGGCAAAAAAAGAAGAACTCAGACTCACTAACAAAACAAACAAGAACAAAAACAATACCAAAAAAAAAAACAGAAACATGTTTCTCTTTTGAGGTTTTTGTTAGTCGTCGCTCTCACTCTCATCAGCAACCCTTTTCGTCTCTTATAAAAGGGATTCAACCGTTTACTCTTAACTTTTTTTTTCTGCCCAAAAAACCTTTCTTTTTCTCTCTCTAACCCTTTTTCTTGAACCCCACTTCATAAAACCTGGGTTTTGTTTCTTAACAAACAATAACCTAACGACGTAGAACGATGAATGTAGCTTTAAACTTTCTTTGTTTTTTCCGCTGAGGCCATTCTTTGACTTCACTTCTAGTTTTTATACCATGTTCTCAATTCTTGACGACCCTTTCTTTTCTCTCTCTTTAATCTTGATCCCCTTTTACCCATTTCATTAAGACTTATAAAAATCGATTTTTTTCATCTGGGCTGTTGTCGGTTTGGTGGGTCTTCAATGGTTTGAGTTTGGGAACGGTGTTTTTTTATAGGGTTTTTCCTTGACCAATTTGGGGTTGGTTTAGGAACAACCCATCATTGTCATTTTTGTTGTTGTCTTCGTTTAATGTGGTAGAGTAGAGTGGTTGTTGTTGTTGTGGTGGTGGTGGATTGAAGAATGTCTAGTGACGAGGTTGATCCTGTTTTTGTGTCGTGGGAGGAGAAAGTGATATGTCAAGAACGTGGGAACCGAGTGATTCATTTCTACTTGAAACATGTGTCTGGGATTTCTGTGCTTTCTGTTGTTGGAACTGAGAGGAGTGTGAGACACATGATGTATGTTGTTCCTCAGCAATTTTTGCAGGCATATGGATCCACCACCAGTGCTTTTAAATGGAGGGCAAGGAGGGAGGTTGTTGACTGGCTCAACCATTTGGTTTCTAGGAATCAATCACACCATGCTGGTAATTTTGTTTGATTCTAATGCAATTTGATTTTGATGATTTTGTTTGTCAAGACGTTTTGTTTGTGTATGCATGTGCAAGTTCTGAATTATGTTTACTGTATGAATGGTTTTTGTGCTCTTGAGATTTTTTGTTTGGAAGGTTATTATTATTTTCTATATACCCGAGTTCATGTGCACCTGCTGTATGCTACCTGACTTCTTCATTATCAACCACATTATGTACTTCTTCCAACGAGTTATCCTTCAAAGAATTCGGTCATGTCCATGCTGTATTAATTGTATATGTATTTGTTGGCTACAAAAGATGTTTCCATGATCACTTTCATTGTTGATCCATGCAAAGGCTTTCAATTGTGATAGCGGTTGTGATTACGTAACGGTTATTGATATTGTAGAAAATTGTGAACCAATGTGGTATATGTAGTTGTGGTACCGGTATCGATGCAGTTGCGAAGACCTTAAAAGCCTGTACCTTGCAATTGCGGTTACGGACTACAATTTAAAACCACTGTCTATGTTATTAGGACTTAATGAGGTTTTACGTAGGTTGCCAAGTGTTCTCTATCTTACTCAACATAAAGTTTCGGCTTTGATTGTTGTTTCTATTGTTGTTGATTCATGATCGCGAAGTTGAAAGTTGTATTCTGTACATCTTATTTGTAGAATGTTGTGTTTGAATATTCATATTTACGACTCACAATGAGGGTTAAAAAGATTTCGAAACTGTGAGCCTTTTGATTATTTGTTGACTGAATTGGTTTATTTTTCAAATAGAATAGCTATCATACTAAATGTTTTTTTTTTTTTTATGTTCCATGAGCACAATCATATGATATTTATATTCTATATTTTTAAATTTAAATATTTGGTATCATGGATGATTAATAATCACCATTTTAGTATCCATAGTTGTTGTTGTATTCATGGTAGTGAAACAAATGCGAGAGCAATCGTGATTGGTTTGGTTTTTTTATACTAGTTTATGGCATGTTGTTTTGTTAATGTAATTTATGAAACCATGGATTATTTTAACAGTCAAATATTAATTATTTTTTCCTTTCTTGGGAGCTTGATAAGTGTTGTCAAGTAGCCGCTATAGCGGTGCTGTACCATAGCGGAATTTGAGCAAACCGCTATTTTCCGCGATCCGCAATTTACAAGACTAGCCTGATTTATGAGGTATTCTAACTGAATACATCACGACATTGCATCAAGTTGTACTCATAGTTGGAAACGGCATAGTTTAGAAATGTAATCGGCCCTTGTGACTAAAACAATTTATGTAGATTGACAGGAAAATCAAGTTATAGCTTATATCACATCTTTACCAGCTGCCACTGCAAGGCAGAACAGGCAGAAAAAAACAATAAGAATTAAGATTAAGAATGAGGAAGATTGTGGTAATAATAAGAGAACTAGGGTTTTAGGGTTGAGGAATTACTCAAAATATATCATACAATGACTGAATCCAAGTCATACAGACTATTTATTCTAGGTTTATTAAGCCCAGCCCAAACAATAATAGTCCATCTTTAACTTTGGCAGCACGTCAATGAAATATTGCTTGTTTGTAACGTGACGTAATACCTTTTCCTCGGCTGTTTCAAAGTCCACTGACGCACTACTATAAAGCCGTTCAGAAAACGCATTACATTGTGAAATTTCACAAGCTTGTGCTTCTTCGATATCGTCGAGGCTTTCGCTGCGTACAGTAAAGGATACATATTGGTGGGGGAGAGATGTGTTTCGATGTCAGGCGTTTTCTGGAAGAGGAAATGGGTACTGTTCATTTTGTTGATTAACTTCCTTCTCTTTCCATCTTTGCCAGACTTTGTGATTTCTTTGATCTGTTATAATGTTTAAGATCTGTGTTCTGAATTTATATCTGGGGATCTGTTGATTTTATTTTATTCCATTTTTTATTTACAATCAATGTATTAGACATGGTTGAATCGGTATTCTGCTGATCAATTTACTTTTGGAGATTTAAACCTAATAATTTTCTTTCTTATTATGTTTTCTCCCAAGTCTTGAGTCTTGATCCACGGTAAGGTTGCTGCATTGGGATTGCGGTAGTTGTAAAATTAGTCTCATAACATCGATTGCCTGTTATTTTCTTCTTTTTATTTGGATGCAAGTTTGACTTAATTTGATATGGTATCCTTTGATCAATTGGCAAATAATTATTTATTGTCTGGAGGAGTTAAGTGTGTCTAAATAAAATGTTGGAGGCTCTTTTAATGCATATCTCCTTCTGATATTTATGGATACTATTATTTTTTGCCGTGCCTTTGTTTTGCCACAACATGGTCTATTAATCCTCTTTGAACCGCTTTTATTCTTGTTATGGGAAGAAAAAAATTCTGAGCAACCTCAAATTTTTTGACAGGTGCGGAGCTGGATGATTCAGCTCAAGCTGCAGGATCTATCGATATATTAGCAGATGGAATCAATGCTAATAAAAAGAAATTACTTGATAAAATGGTATAGAAAAATGATGTCTAATTAAATCCATCTCTCATTAGTTCCCTTTGTATCTTCGTATGACATGATTAGTTCGCCGTGTCTGTCTTTCCTGTATTGCAGATTTCTAGGAAACTGAGGTTTCAAAGTTCCGATATTGAATGGTCAGGCCTAGCTTGGTTTTGTGCTAAACAGCTAAAGCACTACTCAGGGTTTTACAGGAACGGGACAACCATATATGTAAGAAGACTATTTTTATGTCGTTCCATTCCATCTTAGTTATTTCGCTCCATTCTTTGTTTCATTGATTTTTCCTGGGTGAAGGGGGTAATCTTATGATTCTGAAATGTTTATTTCTAATTTATAGGTTCATTCATTTGTGTACATTATGTCTGAAGAGGAAAATCACTATCTTGGTTACTTGGAAGACATGTATGAAGACAAAAAGAAACAAAAAAGGGTGAAGGTGCGTTGGTTTCACCGTGGTGAGGAAGTTAAGAATGTGATGCCAGAGCTGGAACTTCAAGAGGGTGAGGTTTTCATCACACATAATGTTCAGGTGATTAGTGCTGAGTGTGTCAACGGTCCTGCAACAGTTATGACTCCTAAGCATTACGAGAAATACCAAGCTGATGTGTCAAACACCTCCTTATCTGAGATTCATATATGCTATAGGCAGCTTAAGAATAATAAGCTTAAACCCTTCGCACTTACTAAGTTGCGCGGTTATAGTAACCAGTCTATACTTTCTAGTTTGGATAGCCCTACTCTTTCGAAAAGAAAGGCGAACTGTCCAAAATTGCACGCAGAAGATGATGAGAACTTCACTCAAGATGATCCTTTGAGGTCCAGCAATAAGAGGAATAGAAGTTCTATAGACTATCCGGCACCTGATAAAGGTTCTTCTGGTCTGCAAAACTCTTCTCCTACAAATGAGATGTCAAAAGGTGAACCAAAATACCCAAGTCTAAAACTTAAACTGTCGAGAAAAACAATGGGTATTAAGGTTATTGGACCTAAGCCTCAACTGCCTTTTAAAGTCAATGAAAAGATAGAGTTTCTCTGTCAAGATAGTGGCATTCGAGGATGCTGGTTTAGGTGTAAAATCTTGAGTATGACTCAGAAACAGCTGAAGGTTCAGTATGATGATCTGATGGACGCAGATGACGAGGAGAAACTTGAGGTATGTAATGCCTTATATTTCTTCTATCTATTGGGTTTGCGATTTTCTATACAAGTACACATAATTATTATGGTGATTTTTTGGGCTTAGATGTCCAAACATCTCAGTAATTGAGCCCTACTGAAGCTAAGGAGAGAATACAGTTCTCAACCCTGTTATTGACTTGTGTAGGAATGGATCCCTGCGTCCAGAGTGGCAGCTCCTGACAAACTGGGTATGCGATGTTTAGGCCGCTTAACTGTACGACCACGCCCTCCTGAATTTGCTAAAGTTCATACTTTTGAGATTGGAGCAGCAGTGGATGCTTGGTGCGGTGATGGATGGTGGGAAGGTGTTATAACTGCTGTTGATGTTTCCGAAACTGGAACCTTGCAGGTTTATTCCCCCGGTACGATTCAAATTACTTAATTTTTTTAGTTTTGCTTTTTGCTATGGTTGGTGAATCATTTTTTTCTTTGGGTAAGGCATCTCATGGTAATGTTATTCTCTTTAGGTGAAGAGAAGTTTCTATTGGTTGAAAAGAACGACATTCGGATTTCCCGAGATTGGATTGATGACAGGTGGCTTGATATATTGGGAAAGCCTGACATTTGCAGCTTTTTATCTTCAAATGCCGATTCTCGCACCAAGTTGGCAGCTAACTCTGCAGTGGTGGATGGATCTATGAATGGCGGTTCTGCAATAACTGAAAGCAAAGTGTCGCCAATTGCCAAAGCTGATGTTGCTGAAAAGGTTGAGCCAGAATCATCTGGTTTGGAAGCACTTAATGCTGGTATGAAGAGAATGACTTTATGGAAACCGCCTCTCCACGCCATTCATGAAGACGAGGATAACGACAACTCTGGTGGTCGCTGTGATGGTAATACTGACAATGTAGACGATGAAATCAAACCACTCCATGCCATTGATAAAGACAGGGATCGTAACTCTGGTAGTAGCAGTGATGAGGGAACTGAGAACAATGGCAATGATGTGGACAACACTGGAGGAGATGGCAGCGAGGAAAAGTTGGCGATGGAGGAAAATTTTGGTTGTTCTGAACCAAAACTTGATGCAGCAGGAGCAATACAAGTTACATGAATATATAGTTGAAGGTGGATTTATGGTGTATATAATAATGAAATGAAACTTCAGGGTAGCAGCAATATATATATATATTAATGCAGAGAGAGGATAATGGTCTTTAAGGTTCTTACTCTAGGTAATTGTAGTGTATAGCTTATGTTTTTGGGTTGAGAGTCTTTGATAAGATGAACAATCTTTAAGGGTTATATATTTTAGGGTCCTTGTTTAGTTCATGTGGGTTGTTAGATGCTGCACAATTGCACATATATCCGCTGAAACTTGAAACTGCATGCATATCAATGAGTTTTTAGACCAAGGGTAAAGTTTGTAATTTGAGATTTTAAGTAGTTTTTACCTTTGATTATGAACCATATTAGATTTTATCTTGAAAAATTTGCAGAATGTGTATGCACCTATTCATATGGTTGGCTGTATGTAACCATATTAATGATCGAAAAATGTCGTTCTATCATTGTTGCTTGAGAATAATGTTGTGTTTTGAACTGCAGTGTGGTCTCCATCAACTAACTGGTGGTGGGATTGATGTAATGACTTGGAGTTTCAATATAAGGGTGCTACTTTTTATTGTCCTGGTCATTTAACATCCTTTCATGTTTTTGAAAGTGTGCATGCATCTGAATCACACAAATTGTCTAAACATACACATTTGGACATGTACATGTAAAGTTTGGTGATTTTTCTGGATGCATACTTTCAAAGGCAGATGATGGACCTATATACTAATGAATTTACTGGAAGATCTAATTCAGAAATGGTTTTTTACACGTTTTGAATAAACATCGGAGGTGGATGAACAACCATCACTTTCGTATTAACATTGATATTAACATTGAAAATTTGATAAGTTCACATATAATCGATGATCTTAACTCTTAAGCACATTGTAAGAAGTATTTAGCATATTAGAGCATGCATACCCAATGCAGCTTTAGGCCGACTCAGAAAATCAGCATTATGCATATTATAATGAAAAGTCATTACGATGAACCTACGTAATTTCATAATCTTATTTTTATTTCTACTTATAATAAAAAAATAGAGTTGGATTAAAATAATTTTTAACTAGATGTAAATAAAATGGACTGAAGTATGTTTTTTTCCGTCTATTAGCAAATTTTGATTTTTGTCAAGTGACTAAAAGCACGTGAATTTGGTCGCTATGAAGATTGTTTGTTGTAATGTGAGAGGAAGGAAGTGAGGTTGTTGATTAAGGATAAGAAGCATGATATTTTCTGTATTCAAGAAACAAAAATGGAAATGGTGGATCCATTTTTCTATTCTAAGCTTTGAGGTTCTGTGAATGTGGATTTTTCTTTTAAACCTTTAGTAGGGCTTTTTGGATGTGTTCTTAATTTATGGTATACTAATACTATCGAGGTGGAATTTTCAGCATGTTTTTAAACCATGTGCTTGCTATAGGTGGATGGTGTATGTCCTCTAGATAATTTTCACTCTTACAAAATGTTTATGCTCCTTCTGATAGTAACGATAGTAATAGTAAACAGTTATTGTGGAACCACTTCATTGATAAAGTTCAGAGTCCTCAATGTTTTTTATAGTGTGTATTTGTAGTGATTTTAATTATGTTTGAAATTCAAAAGAAATAATCGGTACAAAAGAGTTTATTATGTCAAAAAGATATTCCAAATTTTATTGAGACATTGGATGTTATTGATCTACCGTTACATGGTAGAAGATTCACTTGGTCGAGTCTGAATGAACTATCAATAAACAAGTTGGATCGTTTTTTATTATCTCAAAAGTGGATGTTAAAATGATCATATTGTAGACAAATGACCTTGAAAATGTTTTCTTGATCATTGTGCTATCATGCTTAATATAGAAGAGATAATTAGGCCCTTAGACTGTTTCGTATGCTCAAATATTGGGCGGATATTGTTAGTTATCGTGATTTTGTGAAGGAATATTGGAATATTCATCATATTGAAGGGTGAGGAGGTTATGTTTTGAAGGAAAACAATTAAGTTAATTAAGTTTAAATATGTTTTTGGTCTTTACAGTTATAACCTTTTTTGATTTTGGTCCTCGTAAGTTTTTTTATTTGTTTCACATTCCTGCAAATATAGTTCCATTTTAAAAAGGTTATTTCATCCAACTTCCGTTACAAAAACTGTAACAACCGTTAAACCTAAATATAATTAAACCATCATTTTTAATCTAAAATTAACCCCAAATGTTTTATGTTTCTTCCTCAAAAAATCTAAAATTAACTTTAAATGTTTCATCTTTCTTCTTCCTAATTTTCATTATTCTTCCCTAAAAAACTACACTTATGTAAATTAGAGTTATGGTTCTAAATACAATATTAGTACAAAAATGTGATGTTTGTTTCTTTTTTCGAGTGATTCACTTCAATTTTCTTTGCATCGATGGATGAAAAAAGTGAAATTGAAGCTAGTGATAGGGAATTGATTCATAACGATGAACCAATTGTTTGCGCTATCGACAAATTAAATTTCGATTCATCAATTATTAGATCCAATTATTTCTCAATTCTGATTAATATTCCCAATTTGATTTCTAGTAGTTCTAATTTCACCAAGTATTTGGTCCCTGAATTGAAAAATTCGGTCAACCAAGAAATCTACAAAGCGGGTTTCATCTTGAAACTATTATTATAGAAGGTAAGAACTAAAAAAATGTTAAACCAACAATTTCAAAAGAAACCATTTTGAAGTTGTTAATTTTATGTTTTTTTAGGAAAGAAGAATGAAACATTTAGGGTTAATTTTAAATTAAAAAATATTATCATTTAATTATATTAGAGATTTATTTTTAGATTAAAAAAATTACATTTTAATTATATTTAGGTTTAACGATGTTATAGTTTTTGCAACGGAAGATTGATGGAAAGATTATTTTAAAATGAAATTATATTTACAGAGATATAAACTAAATAAAAAAACTTACGAGGAACAAAGTCAAATAAAAATGTAATTGCAAAGATTAAATACATGTTTAAACCAATTAATTAAATAAAGGCTTAACGCTTGGCATAGTCAACATAGTAGAAATAATGATGGTGAGATCAATTAAAAAGATCAATTAGTTGAACTTGATCTGAAGACGGAGTGTGGTGAGATGGATCACTCTAATGTTGAAGCTGATAGGAATTTATCTTTGAAGTTGTGTTCTCTATCAAAAATCAATGGGAGTATTTAATGGCAGAAGCGTGGGAATTTGGGGTTGGATCACTCTAAGTAGTGATTCAAATGAATTTTCAGTTGACAAATCAAGAGATAGACTTTTAAAACTTTTTTAAAATTAATCTCAAGAGTAGAAAATTCCTTTAAATAAAGATTACATAAGTACAAAATTTCACTTGAAGAGTTCATATGTTTACCTTTTGAAACATGGAAGAGACATATTACCAAATCATATCTCTCTTGAAGCATACTTTAACATTGATTGTCAAAGTGAAATTACTGCATCTCTACATAGTACACACGAGCACAAAATGGAATGTGATGCTAGCCATTTTATGAAGGTTGTGGTAATCAGAATTATTTGGAGAATGTGCTCTTCATCTATTTATAGATAATGAACCGCTAAAATCCTAAGACTCCTATTTTATGTCCAAACCACAATATGTCCTAAGAAAATTATATTTAATTAATTTCTTTTAATTAAATACAAGTTATTGATTAAATTAAATCATTTTTAATTAAATTAATTGTCAACTCTCAGTTATTTAATCAAATCATATTCAATTAATTAACATCTAATTAAATCAAAT
This sequence comes from Cicer arietinum, assembly GCF_000331145.2. Taxonomy (NCBI): domain Eukaryota; kingdom Viridiplantae; phylum Streptophyta; class Magnoliopsida; order Fabales; family Fabaceae; genus Cicer; species Cicer arietinum. The sequence continues at coordinate 6,325,772 of NC_021160.2, read as the reverse complement.
CTTATTTAATTTAATCGTTTGTTTCGCTCTTAGTACTTTTTGGTGTGAGGTTCTCACTAAAATAGTAATAATATTAAATGTTATATATAGTTTATAAACTATGACTAGTATCTAGCAATGCATCATTGCTACTTAAATTATGAGAAGATTGGTGATATGATTCAAACATTACTGCGACCATTATTTACTGTAGAGTAATTGTCATTTTGTCTAAATGTCTAATTGAACGCAAGTCACAATATGTGTCATCCTTATAATGTACAATTCTTTAATTCTCGATCCCATAGTAGACACGTAAAACCAACCGACATAATATTACATATTGATCCATTTTGGCATGACCATGCATTTTCACGGTCTCACTCTATCGAGTGGCCCAAGACATAACTTATGTAGGAGGGAAGAATCCTATCTACATCCCTCAATATGATTTTTTGTAGGCCAAATAACCACCTTTGTGATGGTCGTGTTACAGACAACCTTCGATGGCCTTAAAGTCTACAACTCTGCATGTCAACGGGACGGATCGGGTGCGGATTTTGCCTCCCCCACCCCCACACTCGACTAATCGGGGATATCCGCACTCGTCTCTATTTTTTAGCACATCTGAAATTTAGACACTCATCCCAGCCTGCAACAGGGTTCAAAATTTCCCGTTCACACCAACACTCATTCATGTATATAAAATTATAACTATTATAATTAATATAATAAAATAATTATTATTAGACAATAATAAAATTAAAAAATATTTTCTATAGAGATGGGATTATAATTTTTATTATTTAAAAAAAAAAATGTAATATATACAATATATATATATATATATATATATATAATTTAAAAATTACAATAATATTACTAGCGGGGAGAGTTCAGGGTGGATATCAAAACTCTCAAACTCGTCCCTGCCCCTGAATTTTAATTTAGGAGAAAACTCGCACCTGCATCCAATCAAAATGGTTTTCCCCAGCTAAATCAAGACGGGTTCAAGTGGGTATTAGCGGGTGCGGGTTATGTTGTCATCCTTACCTACAACTCTCCTTTTAAGGGTCATAATGACCTCAAGTCGAATGACTAGTTACTATGGTTGCATGAGAATCACTAATGACACTTACATAACAATTATGTAGCATTCTCATGGTGGGTCAATATAATATTTATACCTTTTGGACGATTCAATATCTCATATTCTTAACCTGTGAGATATATGGTTATCGGTCTACCCATATAATAGTTTTGATGTATTATTGTCGTCCTAAGTAACTATTATAATTAATATAATAAAATAATTATTATTAGACAATAATAAAATTAAAAAATATTTTCTATAGAGATGGGATTATAATTTTTATTATTTAAAAAAAAAAATGTAATATATACAATATATATATATATATATATATATATAATTTAAAAATTACAATAATATTACTAGCGGGGAGAGTTCAGGGTGGATATCAAAACTCTCAAACTCGTCCCTGCCCCTGAATTTTAATTTAGGAGAAAACTCGCACCTGCATCCAATCAAAATGGTTTTCCCCAGCTAAATCAAGACGGGTTCAAGTGGGTATTAGCGGGTGCGGGTTATGTTGTCATCCTTACCTACAACTCTCCTTTTAAGGGTCATAATGACCTCAAGTCGAATGACTAGTTACTATGGTTGCATGAGAATCACTAATGACACTTACATAACAATTATGTAGCATTCTCATGGTGGGTCAATATAATATTTATACCTTTTGGACGATTCAATATCTCATATTCTTAACCTGTGAGATATATGGTTATCGGTCTACCCATATAATAGTTTTGATGTATTATTGTCGTCCTAAGTAACATTAATACTTTGACTTGTGATACTTTAAGAACAGTGTTCTAATGTACAATAGGGTCTCACGATCAAGTCACGCATGATGTTCTATTAAATGAACTATTTATTCTAAGGATTTTATTATATTATGCGGTTAATAACATAATAAACGATGTCTTGTAAATGTAACCAAACTCAAATATATGATTTAAATCCATCGAACGAATCATAATCAATAAAAAATAAATTGACACTAGGCCTTACCCCAACACTTTTCTCTCAAGTGGAGGAATTGGACTCTGAAATGTATTATCTTTGTAAGGAGAATTTAAGTTGTAAATAGGTTTACGAAAAGCAAAACCTTTGTCTTCGTCTTTACTTTTTATTGCAAGCAGAAGAGTTGAATTTTCTAATTTTTGCATCTACTAACACGAGACTTTTTGGTGGTTATCCGATTGTTGATTATTTGAGGGTAACTTCATAACAATGAAAGTTTTCTTGTTGATTTTTCAAATTATGTTCGAGTTGAAAGTTTATTTTATTAAGAGTTTGCTTGTTGGCATCAATGTTGATGAATTTTGGGTTGAAGAAGTTTCAGTTGTGTTACATTGTCTTATTGGTGGTACACCATTTAAATATCTTGTCCTACCAATTGGTGGCAACCCTCATAGGCTTTCCTTCTGGGAATTGGTGGTTGATAACATTCATAAAAGACTTTCTTCCCGAAAATGTCGTAATCAATGGATAGGTTAGGTTGGTGTTTGGAGGGTGGGGTGGAACCGGAGGAGGATGTTGTTTTTTTGAGAGGAAGAACTATGGAGAGATTGTTGTGTTTGCTTGTTAATATTGGTTTGCAGAATAATCATATTGATAAATGGTTTTGGCAAATTGGTCATGTTGGAGGGTACTGTGTAAAAAATGTTTACTTAATGTTCACTCATCAAGTGGAGAAAATTCATCCAGGTTTATTGGTTTAATTTGACAATTAATGGTGCCTTTAAAAATCTTGCTCTTTGCTCGGAGGCTGTTCAACAATAGGTTAACAATGAAAGAAAATTTGGCACATAGAGGTTTAATTTCGAATGAACATGTGGTGTGCGGCAAGTTGCGATAAAGTTGAAGACGTAACCCATTTATTTTATGATTGTCTTTGTTTTGGTGTGGCTTGGAATCATGTTCCTCTTTGGTTGGATATTTGGAGCATTCTTCTAAAATTATGTTTTCTATCATACTTCTCAATTATGTGATTTACTTTCTCAAAATAAGGAAGTCAAGAATTACTTGCAAGTGATTTGATTAGCTTCTTTTTGGGAAATTTGGAAGGAGTGCAACTATGCAATTTTTTCTCTACGAGTGACTCTTGTTAAGTGTTTGGTGGATCCTATTAAAATTTTATTTGGTGGTGGATTAAAGCAAATGCTAAGAATTTTGATTGTGCATTTTCTCTTTGGTAGACAAATCCTTGAGATTATTTACTTGTTTCGTCTTTTCATAATGTGTAATATCTTTTGACTCATTTGTTTAGTGTTTTTTGTCTACATAAATCATTTTTGTAACTCTTTTTGTCTTTTCATGGCACATTTGGTGCTAGAAAATATTTCTTTTTTATTTATTAAATTTTGTTTTTCAAAAATAAAATCGACATTAATTTAAATTGTTAACACATATCAAATATGTGATTAATTATGTTCACTTGATGGTAAATGAATATAGCATGTTATCTCAACTCATTAATCATCTATTAAACACAATTAACTATAATTTTTAACATTAATAATCCCAAAATTTAAGTGTTTAGATGTTCAAATATATATATATATATATATATATATAATATTCATCAACCACAAATTTACACTTGAATACTATTGTTCAAAATTTTGAATTCGATGGATGATTGATAAATTGTGAGAACTTATATCCATTAATCGTTTATTAAATATAACTAATCGCACATTTAAATTGTAATAATCATCTAAGTTGCTGTAAAATTTATGTCAACCTACCACGACTCATGATTTCTTTAGATTGGCAATGTTGAAGTATTTAGTAGCACTAATGATGTTTTTTTAAAATTTACTAAATAAAGTGGTTACATATAGTACGTATTATTAGATGGCTATTTAAGATATTTTTGCGGTTACTTTTTTATGTATATTTTGAAAAAAACAATATTTATTATATTGTATATTAAAATTTATATACTAAAATGTCATTTTTTTTTTTACTTTTATGAAATTACATCCCCATTCTGCAATTACCTGAAAGATAATCTTTTTTCTGAAATAAGAGGTTGGATGTCGTATTTTCAGAGTGTGGTCATTTTCGACATTTTAATTTTTTTATTTTAACATTTGTAGAAGGAAAAAAAAAACATTATTCAGGTAGTCGTAAAGTGGAGATGCTACTTCTTGAAAATTAAAAAAATAGTATAATATTTTAATATATAACATAATTGAATTTTTTTTTAAAACGGAGGATAAAAAAAAAATCTATTTTTGCACATAACAGATCATAAAAGGTTTTAGCAAAGCAAAGTAGTTCATAACGGTTAAACTCATATTTTTAGCAAGTATAAATTGCATAAAATAGAAAAGAAAATAAATATTCTAGCATAGATAATGTGATAAAATGATAATAAAACTATCTCTTCTAACACTAAAAAAAACTTGATTTTTTTAATTAATAATAATAATAAAATAAAAATAGTAAAACTTAATTTTCAGTTTTTAATTTTTAATTTATTTAGCCCTCAACAAATTACATTAATTTAACCTGATTTTGAACTTTGAACAACTTGTGCAGTTTGATACTTGAGGATTGCTTCTTCCAAACACTTATTAGTTGCTGCTTACACTTTTCGAACTTAAAACATTTGTCACGATTGAAAAAATTGTTAAGAAAAGAAAAATGTGCAACAAAAATCTTCAAGGGTACCCTAAAAACAACATCTAAGTAAATAGAAGATTTATTAAGCAAAAAAATTGATAGTCTACATATTAGCAATAAATCTTCAATCACCCTATGAAGCTAAGTACACACCACTTCTACCAACTCCCCTCATTGATGGAAAATGTTCAGACAGAAAGCAGGATTAACTTGTGTGTATAGTACTATATCTAACTCTGCCTATTACTAAAGCATGATACAACACTTCAAAATTTCTAGAAATGTTGATAATTTGATATACAACTAAATTTTATTTTGATTATTATTATGGAGGCCTAGAACAGAAAAATAGATTAGGAGAGTTCTCATGGTGAACCAATTCCCTTCTTAATGAGCATATCATACACCCTGTCAATTTTCATGGTATCCATCTTGAACATTTGATGAGCATCCGATTTCGAGGTGACATTGCCGGCAATCATTTGTATAGACAGTTGCTCTTGCATCTTTAGGTACACGGCCGGAGGCAACCTTAACTCACTGCACAAGCGTTTCTCCTGACATGGTAATTACAGCCGACAATTTCAGAAAATACATTAATAATCAATGTACAGTTTTAAAATGCAAACTTGGCAAAGACAAACATGCTTACAGGTTCAGAAAGTAAATCTGTTCCATAGTATCCTGTTCTATCCATTTCATTGACAGAACTTGAAGTAGCAGGCCCTGCAGGTCTTGTAGTACTCAAATCCTTACTGGCAGAGTCTGGAGACATTAATGCATTTGGAACCCCGTGATTGTTTGGGATAACTTGAGGATTTTCTCTTGCCCTACGAGCACTTTCTTCGGATTGCTTTCTTCTCTTATTTGCTAAATAAATATCTGCTTCAGCCGAAGTACGACAACCAGCAGCCCGGGCTTCCTGCATTACCATGTTCAAATACAGAATTAATGTCAATTTTTTGATTCAGGTGATGCAGTATGCGCACCAACTGCCACAGAATCAATACAAACAGCTAAATGAAGCATCCATTAAAAACGTGAATGTACAAATACAAAACTCTGATTGGATATAAATTTAGACAACAAATTCTTGCAACTCATAAGTCGTATCTAGTATGCTTTATGAGTTGCAAGAATTTGTTGTTTAAGAAATCTTAAGCCCGAGTCTCGAACCTTAAGCTCTTCAATTCTTTTAAGAGCTCTGTGTTCAGAGATGACTGTTCTGAGCAATTCTTCGTGAGCTTCCTTGGTATGAAACCGCATGAATATGTCATATTTCCTGCATATTGTCTTTTCCTCAGGAGTTAAATCCTTCTCAAATGGATTTGGGTATAACAAATTTCTTTCAAGTATGAAATCCTTCCGGCGCTTTCTTTCATCAAGCCTGCAACGTATTTCAATTTAAAGATGGGAGTATGAGCAATAATACTCTGCAAATAACTTCAAATATTTATACCTATAGATGACTCAGGATAAGAAACCTAGAAAACTAAAATGGTTGTTGACCTTTTGGAATAGATACGCAACACACGAAGTTTGATCTCTCTCTCATCCTCAGTGTCAGTGTCCTTAAATTCCATTTCGGCGAGTAGTTGTTCAGCATCATTATCATATTCAGGATCAAATTCCTGTCTTTTCACGTTATAACCACTGGCTTCAACTAAAGAGCCTTCATTTGCTGAGGAATTTGGCTTCTTTCCTCCAAAATCTCTGTCTACTGGAGAATCTGCCAATGGCAAAAGAACTAGGAAGTTGAAGATAGAAAATGTAATGTCATGAATTGTTAAATTACTTCAAATTTTATTCATTACTATGGTTTAAAAATAATGCAAAACAGAAATACATGATAATCTTATTTCACTTTTTTAATACAAATTAAAGTAAAAGTTATTATTCCAAAAAGATGTTGGTCTATTTTAAAAAGTTTCTATGGGGGTAGAAGTCCAAAGGTTAGAACTTAATAATGTCAATTGAGATTTAGGACCAAATATAAAATGCACACCTTCCATTTTGACAATTGCAGGACCACCTTTACCCCGGCCTACATTGGACGCCTTCTGGTTAGTGGCAGATGCAGCATGTGTGTTGCCTGAGGGCGCAGAATCTGACTCTGCAATATATAAGCAATATAGAGATCAAAAGAAGATGATAATTAGCAAATTGTTAGAGTAAATAGCCAAATTGGTCCCTCAAATGGTAACTGTCAGTCATATCAGTCCATAAATTTTGCAAATTGACAAATACATCTCTAAAATTGTAAAATATCAATCAAAATAGTCATCAGTAAACTTTTGCTATTAGATATTTTGATGTGGCACTATAACTGAATATATGGCTTATGAATGTCATCTTATCGGGAAAAAATTTGCCAATGAAATTTTGTCAACTCAGACAAATTTGTAAGTAATTGTAATTATGCATGGACTAATTATTGACAGATTAAAATTAGTTCATCCAATATTTAAATTTCATAAGAAAATTAGTTAATGTTATGATGACGTTGATATGAGATCAACGCAGAGAGGTCACATATTCAATTAATATGTCCCATCATGGTTTCTAACGATAAAAGTTTAAATATGGATTATTTTGATTGATATGTTACAATTTCAAGATGTATTTGTCAATTTGTAAAATTCAGAGGCTAATTTGACCAACGCTTACAATTTCAAGAACAATTTGCCTATTCACTCATTGTTATATGGCTCATAGCTATCGACTTACTTAGATTACCTGAATTCATATTGGAAGCCAAACGGCTATTGGAACCAGTTTTGTGAGAATCTTCAACTCTGAATCAACAATTAGAAGTCAGAAAATGGTATTGAACATGACAAGAGTTAATGCATACAAAAATGATAACCTTACTTGACTCTAGATGGAGAATAGGGTGTTTCTTCCTTTAAACTAAGATCCCCCATGGAAACTCCTGTGCCAATCACATGTGACCATTAATTAAGAAAAATATGACCCAAAAAAAAAAATCTGCGAAAAATCAGAAACCATAGATGATTATAAATTTATTGTTCTTTTAAACTAAAATATATTTTAATCAATTATCAGCAACATATAAATGAGCCTTTAAGATACATTATTCAATATAAATTCATGCTAAAAGTCTACAAGTTCAAGTGATCTAAAAGAAGTGATAAATGAGGCATGCATGAATTATAACATCATGCTATGTAAGTGAAATCAATTTTATCCCAAACAATAAAAACTAATGAATCTCATGTTGTGTATTGCAACAAACCTTTCTTGTCATCGCCCTGTCCTTTTGCCATGGCAAGTAGTTCTTTTCTGTTTTTCCCAACAACATGAGACATGTCCTAGAAAATAAAAATGGTCAGCATTTAAAATGCCTTTAATATGAACAAATATGATAAGAAGCACTAATTGCATGCAGCTTCAGTTGATGCATGTCATACCGGAAGAGGAAAGTACGGGGAGCTTAAGTAGACATTCCTATAGTGTTCTATGCATGCTTCTTTGTTCTTTGTTCCAACATGCTCAGCGACTTCTGCCCAGTTTCCCATGCCATACATTTCAATTCCCTAAAACCAAAATTGTTTTACTAGAAAGGTCTCTTGAACATCAAATATAATGCTTTATGGTATTAGTATTACACAACTGGCATTAAATTTAAACAAAGTACCTCTAGAAGCAAAATTTCATCATCTGCATTCCAGTCTGGGCAAATAAGAGGGAAAGACAAATTATCCTGTCAACATGGAGCCGTGTTAAAAAAAACTATCATAGAGAAACAAATCAATATTAATAACAACAATGTTGCCAAAACTAGTAGTAATGCAATTTTCTAATGGCGGTTACGCAAATACACAAGCATACATTCTTTCAAATATGATTTATATTCCACATATGATAAAAAAAACTGTTTCAGAATAATTTCTAATCTAACTTTTAATTGATTAATCCTGAAATTATACTCAGTGATCAACCTTCAATGTAGCAGGAAAATTACAAGATAGCCTTTCTCTCTATCAAAAGGTTAAGTTAACTAAACATCAAAGGAAGACATTTGAAATTAATGGTTACTGACCATAACCCTGTAAGGATGATTGCTTTTGTGAGGTGTCACCTCAGCTCCAACAGAAAAGCATTCTATACATAAGTCAAAATCTGGGCACACAGCACACTTAATACGTATTTTTCCCGTAATATCTTTATTACAGTAATTGCAATGATACAAAGCCCTTTTCCCTTCACTTGCTCCTTGACCTGACTCACACGAAAACCCAAAAAAATCATTTTCGCACATACAAAACCCATGAATCATAAATCAATAAATACGAAATAGACAAACAAAAGCTATAAATAACTATCACTGCTGTAGTATATTTTATTCTTTGGCAAAAAGGGTTTAGTATCACTAAGCATTACCACTTTCGACTCCAACTTATCTATTCTGTAACTTTCTTCTGTTTCCTTTTTGAAAACGGAAAGAAAAGAAATCCGCGGCAAGACATATATCATATCTTCAGCTAAAGATTATTCAATATATACAGAAGGATATTTAGAACTTGCTTTTCGGTGGATGACAACTTAATTAAAGGTACATTTGCATTTCTGTTTCAAAACATCTGCTTGCTTATGTCCAAACATACGATTACAGTTTTGCATCTGTATACCAAACAAATACACATTAATTCCATAATACAATACAATTACAGACTTATACGGTATGAATTGATATTATTTATAATCAAGGTTTTACAAAAAGATCCGCGGCCGAGAAAACATCTGCAACAAAAAGGTATAGGTAGTGGTTGTTACTGTTATTCCTCAATCTAACGAAGTGAAGAAAAATCACAGAAAATGACTGCGACGCCCACAACGAAACACCATTTATTAAAAAAATCCGAGAATCCAGTTTTTTTCATCTCAGATGGATAAAAACACATTTACAGAATAGATGTAGTCACTACCTTACCTCATTCTCTAGTTCTAACCTTCCTCATCTCTCAACTAGTATTATACATTATATGATAATGCAAATAATGTTAATAAGATTTGTGTAATATTGTGATTAATTCACACCACGGCGACAGTAACATAACACCTGTAATAGCTGAAGCTGCAAAGTTGTTCTATGTAAAGTATCTAAATTTAGTAAATTAAATAATGTGGAGAGAATATAATGTATTCTACACTATAATCTCACAGTGCACTATAGAATTAACCAGTGTGTGATGGTGGAAAAATTACCTGCAGCTCCAGATTCTAAATTATCACCACTGGCAGCATTCTTTTTTCTCCTTGACCTACACACCCAATAAAATTAGCCACACAAAACAATTAAATACATCATAGAGCAAAATCACCACAGCATTTAACTGCATCTATGATCAAAGTCATACACATTGAGGAAAACAAGTTGTGCAAAATTCAATTACAATGGTAAAACCGTAATTGAACTTTTCAATTGTAAAATTCAATAACGAAAGAGATGAATGAAAATCAAACCTTTGGCTGGGGTCATCATCGGCGTGGTGAAAATTTCCACGAGAACGACCCATTGAATTTCTGAGTGAAACCCTCAATTAATTTGAGACGCGCAATGACAATTGAAGAAGAGGGTAAGTGAAATTTTAATTCTTTTATTTTTAATTTATGAAAAATTAAAAACCCTAGATTTTAAAGGCTATTGAAAAAGGGTATCTCAGATTAATTTGTTTTAGAAGAAAAAGTGAAGCTTTTAATGGTGAATTAGAGGATTTGGGTTTTGTATCTGAATTTATTGTGCTATTTGTGAAGAAAAAGTGCGACATACGAAACGAGGATGTTTGGGTTCGAGTTTGAGAAAATAGGTCAAACTACTCAAAACACGTTCAGTTTGGGTTGCTGAGTGTAACTGAATTACGAGGAATCCACTTCTACTTTGTATTTTGTATAACTGGTTTTTTTAGAATAACAAAAAAACATGAGTAAACTAGTTTTACATATAAAACAAAAAAATACTAGCTTTACATATAAGACTTCTCCAAATAAAATATAAAAAGTTTTACATTCTATAAATGGTAGTCCTAGATATTTTATACGTTGAACTGGGAGTTCAATTAGATATTTCTGTTTTTTATTTATTTATTTATTGTATTTAGTGTGAGTTTTGTCGTTCTTTAGAAGAAATTTTTTATCATTTTATAATTATTTTAATAAATGCTTATAGTGTAAACTAAGTTATTGATTCTTCATTGAATGTGACATGTAAAATTATTTTAGAATAAATTTTTAGTAAATTTTTAATTATAAATTTAGATATGAATTATCTTTCAAATTTTACTTTAAAAATATCTTCTAAATTTAACTTTTCTAAAATAAAATAAAAAATAGTTCACGTGCTTTTTAATTTTGTGTTTAGATTACTTTATTTTGAATTTAATAATGAAAATTTCAATATCTTAACATAACTAAATTTTCAATATATGTTATTCAATTTGACTAAGACATGGAAAACAACAATAAACTTATCATAAAAAATAACATAATAATAATTATAAAGAAAAACAACAATATAGAAAATTATTCTTAATTCTCTATTCTTATCCAAAACTATAAAGTTTAATGCATTTTGCCATAGATAACAGTTATTTATAGGTGAATAATAAATATTAATTTTGAAGTTAATTTGCTTTATGTGAAAAATAAAAATTACTTTGCATAAAAAAAAAAAACATAAAATATTAGTTGTGTTTGTTTTGGCCTAAAACTGGTGGTTAGGTTGACTCAATATCATAACAGCTAATGATTGCTCCAACACTTTTGTTTTTTTAGCATGAATCTTGATTTTAGAAAGGGATTACACATCCAATTTTCATTTCATCCATAATGTATTCTAATGTTGCACATGACACAAGACTCCACCTCTAATAAACTAGTGAGATTCTACCAAGGTGTGGTGTGTATAAATTTCGTTTTCCATTGTCACAAAATCTTTCAATATAGTTAAGTATGAAATTTTTTGTATAATCATAAGGAATGAGAAGTATCCTTAACTAGAAGACATATTTGTCATTTACTCGTATATATCATGTTGCATTCTAATTTTGTTTCCACCATTAGCTAAATGATTATGAAAGGGATAATCGAAATGTAGTGTTCTTATTTTTGAAAAGTTATCTACCAAATTCATCTTACATTGATACATTATACATATATTAAAAAATATCATGAACAGAAAAAATTAACAACAATAATAATAATAGGGAAACATTCTCACATTTGCATTGTGAAAAGAAAAGAAAAGAAAAAGAATACAAGAAGTTTGTTTGTTATGTTTACATTGTTGGAAAACGCAATAAAGAGAGAAGAACACTCACAATTCATCTTCATCCATTGATATAATGTGAGAAATGTCAGCTAGATGATTTGCAAGAAGAAGCTAAGAGAGTAAAATAGAGAAGGTGAAGAGAAAAACAACGGGAAGTTGAGACTTTTGGGTGTAAAACAAGAAACAGAGGAAAATAGTGGGACAAGAGAGTGTTTAGAGTTTTTTTTTTTAATTATGAGAAGTCTCTATTCTTTCATTTATTATCAAATTTTCTTAAATTAGAGATTAATTGTATTATTCGTGCGTTGAACGGGTTTTATTAAAATACACACTTCAAATATTTTTATACATTAGAAAATGGTAATTTTCATAAGTACAATTATATATGATTTATTGGTTGAATGTATGTTAAAATATGGTGGTATGATTATATTTAGTACTGATTTATTTTGTCAACAAACTACTAGTTTATATTTGAAATGAGAGAATTATTTAGAAGTGAGACGGTTTCTCTTAGTTTTTAGCCATAATATCTCATCTCATCCCTTAATTTCATTTGCGGTAATAATTTAATTATTTATGCTGTTTTATTTTTTTTCTGGTTGATCATTTATTTAATTTTAGGTACTAATTTGATCTTTTATGTTTTAAAAATTTTAATGATATTATTTTTTATATATAAACTCAAAAAATTTATTATCAATTTAAAAAAAAATCATATATTTATCAAATTCATAACTTAAATTATCAAATAAACTTATATATTCATCTTCATCAACATCAAATTTATCAAGTAAATAACTCACACTTTAAGATTTGATCCCGAAATCACAAAAAAAATATATCTTCTTCTTCTTTCTATCATTCTCCAAATCAAATCCTTAACCTAAATCTTAAAATGTGACTTCTTAAAAAGATCTAACGAATGTAATTGATCGATAATATAAAAACTTTATAAAATAACATTATATATGAAGTAAATTCTAATTTTTAATTTGTCTTCTATCGGTTCAATAAAATTGAAGAGAGATATTATATTTTACTCTAAGAGTACAATGGGTTCTTAATTAGAATAGATTTTTATATTTTCTTTTAAATTTAATTTTGTTAGAACATTTATTTAATAGTAATTCATTTGTATTATACTAATTTTTTACTATTCTTTCACCCTTGATACATATGATAGTGAGTAGCAAACACTTCAACTATTCATTTAGTTTTGGGTCTATAATCTACAAAAATAAAACAAAAGATAACTTGAATTATCTTATGTGTTGGTGAACAATGATATAAAGTGTCAAGTTTATGAATTTTCCTGACCTTATCTTAATTGTTTCGGATATGTTGTTTCCAAGTATCATTTTCCCCTCATCGTTTGTCTGTGAATTCAATTAAACACGTGCCTTTTATTTTCTGTTTTGTGGTAGAAAATTTGAGTTTATTAGTTTTGTTGTAGTTGGTCAATTGCAAGTTGAGCCGAGGCAACTATGGATGTTTTTTGTTTAATTGAGTGAAAGATATATGTTGTGGTTTATGATAACAATTTATTGATTTTAGAGGTTAGAAATAAGATATATATTTTTCACGGTTTATGGTATCATTTCAACATATTTATGCAGTCAACAGTCACAAAAATTTATTTTAAATAAATTATTTTGTAAAATTAATTTTATTTTAAATTGAATGTAAAATTATTTACATACAGATTAATTGAATAAATCTTAAATTTAAGTCATAATCAATTTTAAAAGAAGAATGAATTCAATTAAAAAACAATTAATCTTATCAAAATCAATTTTACATATACATAATTAATTTTAAATATTCTAAACGTGTAACATTATTCATAAAACATGATTAATCCTTCTTAATTGTAATTCAAGACACAGTGAAGTTGAAAACTATATAAATATTCAACAAATATTTGGATTCATCATTTTACATATTTTCATTTAGAGGTTAAAATTTACAAAATAATAACAATGTTTCTTAAATACACAATAAATAATTTAAAAAAAACATACTATTGCTTACCGGGTAGAATACCGTGTTGTGAGTGATTGGTTCTCCGAACATACCGAGTTGTTCTTGATAGTAACCATTAATATTGCTCCTAGAATACAAGAATTTGAGTTTGGTTGTTGTGTTTCAGATTATATAATTCTCTAGGTTATTTCATCATTTGTCATTTTTTATTATCTCTTTTAGGCAGTTGTGTGTATTCTATATATATATAACTTATAAATGGTAGAACTAAAATTAAATAGTGTGTAATAAATTGATAGAAATAAAATCAACATAAAATAACAAACAAATAAAAAATAACATAAAATAGATTATATTAATTCATACAATGACAAAAAAAAATTAATAGAGTATTGTTACTATTTATAATTTACTCAATAAATAATTAATAGGAAAAATAGTAAATCCTTGACATATTATATATTATTAATTTGGGTGCTAATAATATGCATCTCAAAATGTTCTATGGTGAACCTCTTGAATTTACTAGCATAATTTATTACTTTTAATAATTTTTTAAATTCTTTTTATAGATGTATATACCAAAAAGTAAGTTATTGTTTATAATTTAAGAAGTCCACCATTGGACCTCTTTTTTGGCGTCTATGTCCGCCGGGCATGTTTATGGTATTTGTGTGTAAAAAATAAGATATTGTTTATTGATTCTGAAATTTTGCTCCCAAAATCGTAAATATTGTTGCAACTACATTTATTATTTATTTCATTTCATACAATTCTTAAATTATTATTTAATTCAAATAAAAATATAGTCGTTCAGTGCCACAATGACGGTTCCATTAGTAAAAAAGAGTATGTCTTTTTACTTTCTAATGCAATTTAAATTTCTTTTTTCAACCGTAATATTTAATTAAGACAAATTTTAACATCAAACATAATTCATCATAAATCAATGTTAATATATATTTAAAATTTTAATAATTTTACGTCATCTTTTAGACATAAATGTTAATCACTATTTTTTATTTATTTATGATTAAGATAGAGACTTAGATAATATCGATTCGATAACAATACAAATAAATAAATATATATATATATATATATATATATATATATATATATATATATTGAATCAAATACATTAATAAGATTACCGCCTTATTCTTAAAAACGAGAAGGGTTGCAAACAATTATTTTTAAGAGTATCGTTAATTGTAGTTAAATTTTTTAATAATTTTTAAATATTGATCTACGGTAACATGATCGTCTTAAATTTTTTTGAGATTCAGTTTTAATCTTAAAAATTAGATTTCTATTAAAAAAGTGCAGTTTTAAGATAAAATAAATTTTAGTCTTTATAAAATTTTAAAATTTTATTTTAATTTCTATGGATATTTCTTTATCTACTTAACTTTTAAATATTTGATTATTTTTTATTCTCTTTTAGTCCTTATTTAGAAAAAGTTAATTTTTTTAATTATAAAAATTTGATATTTTTAACCCTTTTAAAATCATAATAGAGATTATAAGAGAATACAACTATTTTAGAGACTAAACTTAAAATTTCGTAATTTTAAAATAATTAAAAATATATTAAAAATAAAATCACCCTCATTTTATTATTTTATATAAAAAAAAATTGAGGCCTCATAAAACCTTGCACAGCCCAACAATTGATAATTATAAAGGTGATTCACTGAATAATTCACGTCTAATTAACAGTACTATTATGTAAATTACGTCTAATTTATTATTTTATTTTATATTTATGATAATTGAAATATACTAATAGTTAATAAATATATTTGAGTAAACTATCCTCTCTATTTTGTTTATTATAATTTATTTAAAATATTCAAATACAAAAATTAATTTAAAATAAATAAAATAATTATTTTAAAAATATGAGAAATACTTATATGAACACAGTCTAAAATAAATATTATTTGAGTGCATGCACAAAAACATACACTTCGATTAATTATTTTTTAAATATATATTATTTAATTATTTTTTATTTATGAGTGTGTGATTAAAGGATGTGTTTAAATCTTGTATCTATTGGATCTTTTTGTTGGTGGTATGCTGTAAATCTTGAACAAGAAGATGATGAACTTGATAATGATAAATGTTGTACAAATAAATTCTAAAGCGTGCGTATCATACTAAGCTTTAGGTTCGATTCGCCCCCACCAATCTATATATGTTGGATGTAAACGGATTAAACGACGAATCCCCTTCAGGATACTTTGGAATCCTTGAAGTGAATTGAACATTCACATCAAGCCTATCGATCAATTATAGTTAACAGAATAAAGTTTCTTCATTTACTCTTGTGCACTAGAGAAAAGAAGAAATGACTCAAAAATATTTTTGACATAATTTTGACTCATGTAACATGAATTTTGTGTTGTTTATCTTGTGCTCTTTCATACCAATTGGTGAAAGAAAACAACTCTTCAACTCATACTAATTGATGAAAGAAAACAACTCTTGTGAAAGATTGCAACTTTTGATAACTTAATAAATGCATTGGTTTGAAGTAAACTCAAACATTGCAATCACTTGACCAAGTGATACATTCAATTATTCAATTTTACTACATTGGTATAGCTATTAGAAAAATCCAAATATATTTTGGAAATTTCCCTAATTATAGAATAATTTGTAGTATTTCTTAATTATTTCCTTACATTTATTTTGTGGTGGTAATGATTATAAAAGATAACACATAATAAAAAAAATATTACTAATAGAGTATATCTTAATTTTTGTAGAAGATAAAATATTACTATCTATTAGATTATATAATAATTTTTGTAGTATATCTTAATTATTTCCTTACATTTATTTTGTGGTGGTAATGAACAATTGATATTGTCAACAAGATAATTTAATATTTTATAAATATAGAATCTCTGAAATTTTACATATAAAAGATAACACAAAGAATAAAAAAAATATTACTAATAGAGTATTCAAATAATAATAATATCTCAATAAAATAATAAAATGATATGCACTGTTCAATCTTTAATGAACCATTCTTCAAGATCCATATGTATATTTTATTTGAAAATTATATATACGTACGTGAGTGATGTTTTATATATAATATATAATAATAGTATTTCAAAATTCAGTAAAAAATTTAATATTAGTCGTAGATTGATTTAAGTTGATGAAAGGCTAAATAAAAATTATAACTTATGTTACTTGTAATTTATAAATTAGAATAAATGTATATATAATGTTAAAGTTTAACTCTCTTATAAAATAAAGTTTTGTTATTTCTATAAAATATATGTCAAAATTTTAAATTTAGATTTAAAATAAAGTTTAAAATGGATGTCCGTAATAGTATAAGAAGATTCTTCCAATCATATATAATTGAACTCATAAATGGCAAACTGAGCCAACAAATGAGAAATCTGATTCTCGCTCTATAAACAAATTTTATAAAACTTAGATGGAAAACCCAAAGAGATAAAAGAAAAACCTATGGATTGTTAGTATTGGTAAAATTAAGTTATAAAAAAGTCCAAACTAAATTCAAACAATACTTTCGAAAATAATAAATTTGAAGTAATTATTATAATGGATATAGGTCAACTCATTTATGATTATTAATTTGATTGTCGTTTTGTCGATGAATTACCTCACATATCTACTATATATCTACTATGATTATGCTAATTTTTAACTGTTCCAAAATATTTTTGCAGCATCTTTGTTCTCCCAAACTATTTGTGTCGAAAATCACATTCGAAGAGCTAGTTCCATCCTTATTAATTACATAAGTTATGATGATATCATGCAAATCGAGGATTACTGAATTTTTTAATCTTTCCATTATAATAATTACATTTATTGTGAGAGTTGGTAACGAGAAATCCATTCAATGTTTACGTATTGAAGGAAATATACAAATACATATAAAAATATGGTATGAATAATTTATTTATAGAAAATTATAACGGTGTCTAAAAACACTTGTTAAAATAACACATTTAAAAATATTTAATTGAATTTTATTTTTTTGAAAATCGATTATTTTCAATATAAAAATTTCTATTTCTATTTTTAATATTTTATAACAAATTCAATGTCTTTTTTTTTTTATAATCAAATCTGTATTTTTTTCTTAAGGACATTTGTTAAACAAATCTTTTAATTATATATTACTTTGTAATAAAATATAAAAAATAACATCGAAAAAATAAAAATATCCAATTAAAAATAAAAAATAAAAAATAATACTTCAATTATCTAAATATATTTTTGTTTATATTTGACCATGGATGACTTCACAAAATTGCAACAAAATTATTCATAGATGGATTATTGTTTTGGTAGGTTGGTCCAAATTATAAGCAAGCATAAATACGAAGTCAAGATTCCAAAATGTTAATACAGTACTAATATATCTCCAAATTCCAAACATAGGAAACAAATAATGCAATGAATGAATATAAGTATAACCATAGCCCGCGCCTAATAACATGTGCAATATTTTTGAATTTGTATTTGTACAGCGCCAAAAAATAACTTGTTTAATCACCCTCCACGTGTCATCAATCTGAAACATCCTAATACAAAGACATCCTTAACTTCACTCCTTGTCTTCTCTCCCTCCTTCTTCCTCATTTCAATTCAAACTTCAAAAATGGCTTTTTCTTTTTCCAAAAAACCATCTTCAAGATACAGTTCGTATGATTCACGCTCTTCAACCTCCTCTCATTTTTCAGATCCATCTTCATCTTTTGAGTTAAATAACCCTAAATCATCTTCATCTCGTGCCATTGTGAAATCTAAATCATCTCATGTAACTCAAACCACAAAGGTGGACCCCACATTAACCAAAATGGTCAAAACATTTATGGAGAAGAAACCCAAATCGGTGAACACTACTACCAAGTTGTTCATTCCATCTGATGTTATTGCGCAAGATTTGAAGAAGGATGCCAAAAGGGTAACTGGTTTTTCTGCTTTGCAAAAGAAGCTTTTTGGGAAAAATGGGTCATCTGAGAAGAAGGAAAAGGTGAAGGCTTTGACTGAAGTGAAGGGAAACACTAGAACACTTGCTATGGTGTTGAGGAGTGAGAGGGAGCTTCTAAGTACCAATAAGGAGCAAGAGGAGGAGATTTCAAAGCTCAAGCTCATAATTGAAAATAAGAATAAAGAGGTTTTTTTATTTTATTTTTTTATTTTGTTTTGAATCTGATTTGCAAACATGGATAGCAATTATGGGTCTTTTAATTTTTTATTTAATTAATGTTTGTTTGTCATAAAGGTTATAACTTGTTGATTTTTCAATGTTTGATTTGGAGATGATGTTTTTTAATTGCGATTGTTGGTGAATGGTGATTTCTCTGCAAAGATATGAAGGAATAGTTATGATTAATTTTTTAATTATAGGAATTAAAGTGTATTTATTGTTTCACATTTGCAAAAAAAAAAAAAACTTATAAGTTTATTA
Source organism: Cicer arietinum (assembly GCF_000331145.2). Classification (NCBI taxonomy): domain Eukaryota; kingdom Viridiplantae; phylum Streptophyta; class Magnoliopsida; order Fabales; family Fabaceae; genus Cicer; species Cicer arietinum. The sequence continues at coordinate 6,306,314 of NC_021160.2, read as the reverse complement.
ATATTTGTAGAGAGTATCCAATAGCACTTGAATGAGATTGTTTGAGTCTCTTTTAGTTTAACTAGAGATTTTGGATTCAAATACTGTCTGAAAAAGCAATAACGTTAAAATTCATGAGGAAAAACTTTGCCATTCATTGTAGTCCTACTGACTCTAGGGATTATTCTTTGAGTTGCGCTCGGATGATACCCGGTTTACAGATAAAAGTTATTTGTGAATTGAATGTGCAGAAGTTAAAAATTGATATACAGGAACTGATTTCAATTTTAAAAAGTTAATTGTTTCTTCTTTAAAGAAATTCTTATAAGATTTTTGATATAAGTTAAACCAGCAATTTTTTTACATATTGAGATGGAAAAGCTAATTTAACTCATACAAGAAGTTATTGTCTAACTCAAAAGTCCATAGTTGTTGTAAGCTTTTATTATTATGTTTTCTTTCTTGTTAAAGTGTTTCATGAAGAGGTCCAAATGAACTCTTAAGTCACTTTTGCTTTGTTGAATTTGCAGGTGGAGAAGTTGAAAGATTTGTGCTTGAACCAAAGAGAGGAAATAAAGTCATTGAAGAGTACAATACTGTTTCCAGATGTTATGAATTCTCAGCTTCAGGAACTTGTAGAGAAGCAAGGCTCAGAGCTGAAAGAAGCAAAACAAGTCATTCCAGCTCTACAACAGCAGGTTTCTTCTCTTACTGGTCAGCTTCAGAGCCTTGCTGACGATCTTGCCGAGGTATAACTTACATCCTTGCATGCTACCAATTCTGAATTCATTGTTGTCACGCGGAGGGCACAATTTCCATGCAGTTAGCAGTTTGAAGTTATTGGATTAAGATTGAGTTGCTCCGAATTCAAGTTTGCTTTTATAGCTCATTCATTGAGCTTATACAAGGACTTCAAGCTGCTGACAGTGTGAATGTGTGGAAATTGTGATTTCTGAGTTTAGACAATCTGAATTTGTTGTAGCTACATATGATTATGTTATTCCATTGAATTATAATGAGATATTGAATCCTTGTTTTCAGTTTCATAGAGAAGTGTGATGTTTATTGGATTTTCATTTGCTTGATAGGTCAAGGCTGATAAGTATTCAGCAAAAACAGGCTTCCAAGGTTATGGAAGTTCTCCTAGAACACCGCCATGGCATGCCCGGGAAAATGCTTCAAACTCTTGGGTAAGATTAGGATTTAGTTGGAAGTTGTGATCATAAAATGTTCTTAATTTTTCTTAAGCAGTTCTATTACTTTGGATTTGGCAAATATTTTGGTTTGTAAGCTCAGAAATTCATGCAGGAGTTTAGCTCTGAGGACATGTCAGATGACCTATTACTTAAAGATTTAAATCCATGCTTAACACCTAACAAGTCAAGATCCAGCGTAACTAAACCTCTCTCCTAGCATTTTATTGTAAATTTCTTCAACTTATGGCTCCTCTTTCTCTTGTAGCACATATTTGGATTGTCAATAAATTTGGCAAAAGTTACAAGCTTCAACAAAATCACACTGCCAATGTGATTTTGTTAAACATGCACTGAGTTTGTCAACTTATGTCTCCATTTCCTGCAGGAATCTCTGCAAGACGATGGCTTGTCTGACGAGGATGCCAAAGTATATCCAGAGCTGGATGATTTTAATTCATATGATCGAAAATTTTCGAAAAGTTCTGACTGTTACCACCATAATACCTGCAAAATCGGAATCACAACCAAAGCAAGTCGAAGATCTGATGACAGCAAAACAGCTTGGAGGTAGAATGAACCATACTCAATCATTGTTCCTTGTTGAGACTCCTCATCTCTTTTCCTTGTTTCCATCTTTCAGTTTGTTAGCATTCTATGTCTGTTTCTGAAGTTGGACATTGTACTGTATCTTAATACATGTTACATTGAATTGTCCATTCTTGTATATGGTGCACATGAGCAATGAATAAGGTGTCGAAGTCGATAAGCTCCTTAACACCATGCTTGAAAATTCGAATGCGAATACTAATGGAACGTTACCACTTTTGGTAGATCTGTCTATGTATGATTTAGTGTGTTTTGAAACACACCAAAATCACAGTGGAAAATCAATGTGAATTAGGAACTATACATTGGAACTTCTCAAAATCATGGTTTGAGAATTTGCATTGTATTGTAAGTTAGAACCTCAAATGGTAGAGTCGGTTCTTAGCAATAAGAACCTCTTTAAGAAGCATTTCTTTTCAATGTCAGATAATACAAATTATGAACTCACAAATTATGAATAAAGACATATTTTGATTGTTAATCAGATCAGAAAAGAGAAGAGGGAATCACACAGTGCTAGAAATTGAATATTAATCATTATTTATTATATTTATTAAAGCAAAGTTCTCATTTCACTCCATCAACTCATTACTGATGAATTGTGAACTAGGGTATTTTGTTTTTTCTATACACTTATTACTATTTGTGATAATATAAACTCTTCATAAACACTCCTCTTGCTTTAGGCCACACCACGACTTGAAGCTTTCCTAATGATCTGAAACAGACCTGTCAACAGAAAAAGAAAAAAAGAAAAAAGGTAAAAGTCATGCATCTTTACTATATAATATTTGGTTGGTCAATATCTCAATACTAGTTGAAAAGATTATTAAATACTAGTAGCTTTATACTTTATAGCCTGGTCAAAAGAATTTGAATCATTATAATTTTATCTAAACTATTTAGAAATCTCACGTATTTTTAGAAGTGTACTTTTGAACTAAATAAATTATTTGAAAGAAATTATCTCTGATGGCACAAAATCTCTTGGTCACTTTTGAAGTACACATTTAAAGAAAAAATACAAATTTTTCCTCATATAAAGTATATTTCAAAAACATGTGATTTTTTAAAATGTGGGTGGAGAAATAAACCCTCCAAAGTTTTTCCTAAAAGTGATGTATAAACCTTATTGGTATGCAAAAGAAGTAAAGAACATACATGATCCAACAACTATGAAAACAATTAACCCAATTAGAATTGGGCCAACTGGGTAACCATATCCCTTCTTAGATCCTTTCTTTGTAATATTTCTTTCAAACCTTGCCACCTTCCTGTCTGCTACGCGCCTTGATGTTGTCTATAATTAAATCCAACATCTTACGTCAAACACAACAAAAATCACCAAAATATAAATAAAAATATATTTGAATATATATGTATTTCATCTTAATTTTTAATTAGATATATTAAATTTTTTGAATTCAATTCAATAGATAGAGAGAAACTCTTAACCATTAGAGTGGTGAGATACCCAATTAATATAAAATAGATACAAGAGCTTGCTTTTAATTTCAAGGATCATGAAATCCCCAAATTACCTCAAAACCAAAGGCACAAAAAAATAAAAGAATTTGGAATTTAACATAAAAAAACCTTTTTTTTTTACAAAAGATTAAAAAAATTTATACTATCTATCATTTGTGATCATATTATTTAACGATTTAAAACCCCAAATAAGTATTTGGTCGGTGAATAAAAAGATACAAAAAGAATATTGTAATTGAGGTAAGGGTTAACTATTGACTAACACGTGGTGCCTATTTTTTTTTTTTTTGACACCACACTATGGATATAATATGATTAAAACGTAAAAAAAATAAATCAAACCAATGCTATATGATACACTTTTATGCTCAAAAGCTAGGATATTTATTATTTCAAGATTCTTCTCCGGTATACAAAGAAAACAGCTTAATAACATTAAGAGGATGAAACGTTGGCTCGGTTTGGGGTTTAAAAACAAATATGTTAGGTAGTGAGATAAAGAGAAGATGTGGACACAACACTCTCCAATATATATTTCAACATATTTTTTTTATTGGTTTAAATTTACATGTGTATCATTAAATTGTGTGGATTTAATATAAATTTGATGAAAACAACCGATTGAAGAATGAATTTTTGAAAATAGCATTATTCTAAAAAGAAAAAGCAAATGTGAGTGACAAATCAAAAACCAAAACTAGCGACAACAAATCATGGTCACAAGAGTTCATCTAAAAAAAAAACATCTTCACAAGACACGAGCAAAGTAACAAAATAAAAAGGGTGAAATAGAAACTTTACCATAGTAGTGAGCAGTTTACGAACCCAACAACAACGACAAGCCTTTGGACAGAGGAATGCAGTTTTTTAAGATTAAATAAAAAACGTCAATAAAATAATTGTGTGCTGCTTCAGCCTTCAACCACAATTCCACAATTGACGCTTCAAAATGTTTGGTGGTTTTTTAACTTATAATAAAAACCATAAACATAAACATATATATAAAGGCAAAACAAAGAATTGGATGAAGACGAATTTACAAAACGGCTTTAGCATATGATGTTAGCACGTGTGATGTGTCATATCTTTAAGGTGACTAATGGACTATGACTTTGACTGGATCTTTTTACTATTTTTTTATAAAAAATTATTACTCCATTAGTATTGCAAAATAAGAAATAAGTCATATTACATTCTTTTGTAATTTCTTAAGTTACGCCTCACATTAAATACTTCATTTATTTTCAACGGATACGTTTTATCGGGAATTCAATTCGAGCCATAAATATATTAAACACAATTTCAACCCTCCACCAAATAGGACTCTCTTGATCTCTTCATTATAAGTAAAAAAGTAAATTAAGTTATCTATATTAAGGAGTACAATTGATTCTGTTTTTTGATTAAAAAAATATATAATCGATCATATTTAATTTATGCGATTCTAATAAAAAATTAAATTTATTACTTAAATTATCCTCTGTTTCTAATAAATGGAGTTATTAAAAATTTAAAAAGTTATATTAAATGAGAAGTAGTTTAAAAATATTATAATTAAATAAAAAATTAAATTCATTTATATTTTATTCATATTAAGATTTATTTTTGTTTAGGTTTCATTTTAGAGAGGAGTAAATGACAAAAAAAAAGAAACATAATAAAAAAATAATAATTTTCTGAAAGGAAAAAAATATTTGATAATGGTAATGAAATTTATTAAAGAAAAAGTGATATAATTGTAAATTGATGAATGAGGTTGACCATAAACTGGCATTCTTATAAGTTCAAAGTAAAAAAATTTAAGAGTCAAATAATATTTGAGGTATTTTAATAAAGAGTGCACAATAATTATATAAGACAATGTTTATTTTTTTTAAAAATAATTTAGTAATTAAATTCACACACTTTATTTGAAAAAAAACAAAAAAAAAAAATTAAAATACAAACCTAAACTTATATATATCCATATCTTTATAATTATCAATTAAACTGCAATTTATTTAATCACATTTTAATATAATTTCATATTATAATATATTTTATATATTATAATATGAATATTATTTCACTCCTTCTATTTCTAAATTTATGATTTTAATCCGCTCATTTGAAATACATAATTTTAATTTTTTAATTTTTAAGATTTTAAAAACTATATGGATATGGAATGCAGTTTGATGATGTGATAAGTTATATGTTTATGTTCCAATTTAATTAATATATTGCTAGTATGAGATTATAAAAAATTCTAAAAAAGAAAAGACATTAATGATTATAAAAGAAAAATTAGTACTGTGACATCAAGCCGGATTCTAGGCAGATTTTATTCCACACATCCCAAATTCCACTAAAAAAATATGCAGCTGTCGAGAGCATTTGGATAATATGTGTCCATAGACTTGGATATCCTTGCTTCAACTCGCTAATATATAATCCTTCTTTTATATTATAATTTATAAGTGTTATTTTAAAATAAATGTTATTTATAATTTTTAATGTAATTTTAGTTATTTATTTATATTAATTTTTAATAATTATTATATGTTTTTTTAAATATTATTATATTTTGTATTTATAATAATAAAAAATACATTCATAATTAAAATAAATAATTTAATAAAATAATATATATTTTCTTTTAATTATTATATTTATTAATTTATATACAAAAGTTTTAAACGATATTCACCTTTAGACATAGAGAATATATAACAAAAATTAAAATACTTTTTGTTTGAAAAATTTGAATAACCATATATGAATTTCATAAGATTCAACAAAAAAAAATATATGTATATCTACTTATATTTCTATATTTTAATGAATGAATTTTCGGACTAAGTATTGATATTATTTAATTAATTTTTTAATTTTTGTACTAAATTAAACTTTTGAGATTTTTACTAAATTAATTTTGAATATGTATCAAATGACATTATATTATTAAGTTAAATTATTATATTTTAATTAGTTATATATAATTAAAAGTTCAAATAAAGAGAATCATTAATTAAGTTGAGGAAGAATATTTGAAAATAATTGAATGATAATATAAATAATTAAATTCTGTCAGCTAAAGGTAAATATAAACCATTTTTTACGACATTTTTTTAAGCAATTAAATATTAACAATTGACTATGAATAAATAATTATAATAAATATATTGAAAGCTCATTTTTCGTATGTTGTAATAAATAGAATGATTAATTTTATGATATAATTTTATAAAAATAAAAAGATCAAAACTACAATTAGGTGTTTAATAAAATATTAAATATAATTTTATCATAAAGGTAATCTTATCATTCACATTTAATTATTTATTTATCTAAAAATATAATAAAATATTAAATATTATCTAATTTCTTATGAGATGCACATCAAAATAGACATTGATAAAATATTTTATGATGTTTTTTATTTTATTATTATTCAACTCTCTTATTTTATCTAACAACTAAAAGAATCCTAAAAGGACAGGAAAAAATGTTTGTTCAATGACATGATTGGAGACTTTATGTGTGCATTACTTGACATTTTTACAATATAACGCTACACGCCAATAAAAATTAATAACTTAATTTAATTGACGACGACGACGAGTTAACTTATAATCTATAAAAAAACATAAATTTTTTTTAAAAATATAATCATCTATAAAAAAACATAATTTCTAAGTTTAAGTTAACAAGAGCCAATTTTGCCTCTAATGCTTGAATCTAACACCTCTTGTATATTGATATCTCACAAACTTGTCCCACCTTTACTATCCTCTTATTCTTTCTTAAGATTTATATATATGTGTATCGACAAAGTATCTTAAAAATATCCGATAAAATATATACAAATATTTTTTTTTAAAATAAAAATAATATTTCAAATACTTCTAAGATATATATCTATATCCAATGATGTGAATACATCTATAATTTTGAAGTATCTGGACATATGCCTCATTTTTTCATCTAGGAAAGTTATCATGAGTCATGTACGAGTAATCTATTTCATATTTGAAAAAAATTTAATTACTCATATTGCACAAGACCACAACAAAAGGGTGTAAGCAATCAAACAAACTATTATATTTTCTCAGTGTCTCAGATTAACACAACATAATCACCATAATAGAAACAAATTTTCTGAACACTGAATTTACATCTAAATACAGAATCCATTATCATTATTTGCATCTAAGAACTTACATGCCTGCATATGGCTGGACTTGGGCACTATTTTGAGAGTCCAAATTGATTCCAGTCCGATCGACAGAAGGCAGACTGGTCAGAATCTAAGGATGTCCTCTCCAACAAAATCAAACTATGCAACCAACTTGGTTACACTCAACATTCAATGTGTTTTAAGATTGAAAATCAATACAGCATATTAAAATAGCTAAATGTATATATATCAAAGAGCTTTCAACTTTACTGACATCAATGAACAAGCATTTTATTAGATCATTACAGTAACTGCATTCTCATAGTCATATTCATATCACACTCATCATTCACTTACACTATTACTACTACTACATATACATAACTCATTCTAACCTACCAATATGCATTTTTAATTTTGCTACCACCATACAAACGGAAAAGACTGAAAGCAGAAATACATGAAAGTAACACCATACTAAGGCTAACCACAATAGCACTAGCTAAACCTTCCCCAACTTGGTTGCAGAATTTTCCATACATGTCGCATATCTTTATCCATTGTAACTCTGGCTGGCCTAGCTTTGCAAACACAGCAGATTGTGCTGCAGCTGCCACTGCAGACACTGTTATATATGCCATTACCTGCATACATACAAAACAAAACTTATATCTTCGTGTTACTATGTTAATGTGTCACTCATAGCGCTGATATGATCGCACCTTCTAACAATTAAAATATTTAGGGTCAGATCCATTTCTTAATTTTTTTATAGACAAATGTTTAATTGTTAGGATATCCATAACGAGAGTGATTCCCTTAATAAGCACCATGCTAGATAAGTGCATCCATTGTGAATTGTGAAAAATGAGTGCTTATAGAGACAAGTGTTTTGTGCTTGTATAGACACTCTCTCGTCAATTTTTCTTGGGCTCCACTCAATAAATTGTATCAAAATAAATGAGTATTGTTGAAATATAATGATATAAAGTTATTAGCGAGATTTATTGAGTGAGGAGTTGGTTTGGAGAGATTGGGGGCTTATTAAGCATTGTCATTAAATATTTTTTAAATAAGTGACGTGTACACATGAGACTTGCTTAAAAACCCATTTATGGATTGAAGTTATGTTAGTGTCCCTCCGGTGCATCTGATAAAATTGGAACGATATTGGATATAAAGTATGTTATGTTAGTAGCTAAAATTAATCTATTAAAGAAGTGTTTCTTCAATAAATGTGTTTTTAAGTTGTTGGGTAAGATCATAACTACCGTACCCATTTTCTAATAATTGATGTGGTCACTCAGTGCCAGCAAGCAACAACAAACTTAATAAGCAGCTGCAAATGGTGACACCCCTCAATCATGATACTAGTATAAATACTATGCCTTATATATGGTGAATGATTATGTTCCAATATCAAAGTATCAATTAAGTAGGGTTATAGAGATTAAATGGTCCCACGGTACCAGTTACATTTCTTAACAACACAAACTTGAGGCTAGTATCCAAACAGACCCTACTCTACACAGAGTATACATGCTAGAAAATATGCTGCAAGAAATAAATTCAGATGTTTGTATTGAAAGTCAATCAAATGAATCAATAATTCTATGATGGTTATGCCTAATTAGTTTAATAGCTGTCATAAGCATCAATAAAAAGCAATAAAATGAGAAAATATGCAAAAAAAATAAAAAATGTACCTGATCACCAGAGAAAATGGCCCAAGCTAAAGGCTTGCTGAAGAGTACACTTCCATTAATCATACTCACTACACAACGTACCCCTTGAATTAAGGAATAGCCAGCAGCTAACCCATTTGCAACTACCAAAAACCTGTACAATTTATTATAAATTAACCATCAAAATTAGGAAAAACATTACCGCCATAATGTCTACTACATCAAGGTTTTTTATGTCTTTACGACCACAATTGAGGTAATATAAAATCACATTTGACCATAATTCACTAATATCAAGGATTGGGATGCAATCATCATTTAAAACATTGGTCTAGGTAAAAAAAAAAGGATAGTAGTATTGCTCAGAAAGTCTCATGTTCCAACATAATTTTGTGCATGTGTGGTTCAATTTTTGGAGAATCCAAAATCAATTTTGATATGTAAAATTGATTGATTCTAATTTGAAGGTAGAATTTGTAGATTTTGAATTCAAATTAAATTTTTATACCTAAATTTATTAATCACCTAACTTTTACCTAAATATATATATAAACACAAATATCACACTACAAAATTAATTTTTATTAATCAACTAACTTTTACCTAAATATATATATAAACACAAATATCACTTTACAAAATTAATTTTTATTAATCAACTAACTTTTACCTAAATATTTATATATAAACACAAATATCACTTTACAAAATTAATTTTAATTAAAGCATAATAAAACATAAAATCTCTAAATTAGTAACATTATGCTTAAGCATAAAAAGAAACAAAAAAAGAGAAGATTGAGAAAAGAAATCTTACACTAAAGCCTTCATGTCAGTGAATTTAGCTTTCTTCTCAATGGTGAAAAAAACTCTAACTTGTGAATCAGTGACCACAAGAAAAACTGCAAGAAGAGCTAAACAAAGGATGACACACCTCAAAACCAACTCAGTTATCCTAATCCTCCTATCCAAAACTTTCATGTTTGAGCTGTGATATACTGGAACATTCCCAGGACTAACACCAACACCCAAATAACTCATTTTTCCTCTAAAATAAAGACTCAAAAGAAACAACAGTATAAGATGAAAAGCAACTTTTAAGTACTTATATAGACAACAAAATTATATTTTATAGAAACTAAAATAGTGATGATGAGACATAAGTGGAATGCTGCAAAGTGTGACAAGTGGTCAAAATTGGAGGGTGGTAGGAGAGAGAAGAAGGTTAGTAAGAAAAAGGCACTTCAACCTATACATAAATGACTCAATAAATGGATCTGACATCTGGTTAAGCATTTAAGGATTGATAAATGAAAAGAAAGAAAAAAATATGGTGGTTTTTAGAGCCCCTTTAATTGTTTCTAGGAATAAGTACTAACATTTTCTCGTCCCTAGGAAATCATTTCTTAAATTAAGGACTGCCTTCATTTCTGTCATCTGTCTTTCAACTTATCATACCCCATTTCTTTTGCTTAGATCATAATTCATCCATTCAAAATTGTAACTAAAGTATTAACGTTTTGTGAAAATTTAATTTTTTTATTAATAATTTTTTTTAGATTTTATCATGGAGAGAGTAGGGAATGCTAGATATTGAGTGTTTGATTTTATTAATTAGGTGTGTGTTGGTTATAATGGGATAAAAATTGATTTTGAACAATTATTTTATAAAATTGATTTAGATTAAAAATGAGTTAAATATAGAATAATTTTTGTCTGTATAGATTTATGTAAAAGTAAGTTGAATAATAAACTTTGAATTAAAAATAAATTCTAAATTAAAATATTATAAATTTTAATTTTAAATTGAATTAATTTTATTTAAGAGCAAATATGTTAAAATCATTGAGTAAAAAAAATATCAAAATTAATTTTTGTTTTGTTTATCCTCTAGAATTTTGACTCCTCTAAAAATAAAATCAAACATACATTAAAATATTTATTTGAAATGTGTTGATATTAAATAAAATATGATTTTAAAATATATTTATAATTTATAGATATAATTTTGTCTTACGATGGATTTAATAGAGTTAAGTTCAAGAGAAATAGGTTTATAATTTTTTTATTAAAACACATGTTATCAAACTATTTGGATCATACTATAAAAGAGTCTGTATTGAGAAATCCGTGTTAAATGAAATATTACCGATAATGCGTTATAAATGAATTTTACTAAAAGTTTTTAGAATTATTTTTACTTCTCATAATAAGGGGATGTGAACGTGGAAACTACTTTTTTTGTTTTCATCATTTCTTTTGGAGTGTGGGGATGAATGAAAAACACGTTAACGGTGATCTTCTTTTTATTTGTTTTATTGTGAAAATTTAATTGTTATAAACTTTTGAAATTTACTAAAGAGAACACAATTAAGACGGTTTGCACTATCTGATTTTGATTAGATGGTTTAAGCGGCTTAAAAAAATATATTTAAATTTTTATTTTATGATTTTAAATATTGAGTTTGAATTGAAACCATTTAATCAAAATAGAACAGTTTTTTATATATAACCAATTGAGTTTTTGCTGATGGTGGGGAATTCAAGTCCAAAAAGAGTGATAGAGGAATCATCAGTGTCATGAGGACTAATTATTTTTTATCTTTTTGGTGGGCCAAGTGTGAACTACCAACAAAAACATTTGAGTAATTAGTCTCATAAATAAATAAAGAATTGAGGGTTCATATACCAATTGCTTGCAAACCATGCCATGTATAAATGAGGATAATATCATCTATCAACAACTTCATTCCACTAACTACATGCTCAAAGCATTTGCTTACTTTAGCTCAAAAGTTTGTAAGATTTCCTTTCCATGTGGAAAGGAAGTTATTTAAATTCTTACGATACAAAAGTGCACATTGCTTTATCAAATGCTTTTCTAGAGATGAAGTTTAATTTTTATTTTGACTATGCTCTGCTTTTGTTATTTCCCACTAGACCTATCCATTTTAGGTGAAACATGAGCTTTACCATTGAGAGCTATTTTGATCATTTTCTCATATTGTAAACAAGTACTATTTCACTTTATAATCAAATAATAAAGGAATTTTACTCATAAAAAATAAATAAAGTAATTCATTTTAATGGTTGATGGTTAAATACTTATTATATTCACTTTATAACCAATCCAGTTTGTATTTGTTTTTATCAAGTGTGCATATATATTATGTTTGAAGGTAGTTAAATTTAGAAGTAACAACTCTAATGTAACACTTTAAATTTAATGTGTTATTTTTTAAAAGTAATTTAGTGTCTACCCAATTAGTATTTGGTTGTGGAAGCTTAAGTTGTAGGGATCATCGATCAGTGTGTGTTTGGTAGTCACAACATTTATTCTTGAGGAAGGACAAAAAATACCTTAATGGTGAGATTGGAATGCATGCAATATCAAAGACATAGACATTGATCAGAGAGACATCGAACATTGTAAACATACAACTTTTCTCTCTCCATATATGCGAAGAAATAGAGGAGAGACAACCCATACTTTTTTCATATGTAGAAGTGCACACAAAACAAAGTTCAATTAAGTTAGATTGATACATTTATTCATATCAAAGTAAAAATAATTTAATAAGCAGTTTATGTTTTAAAAAAACAGAATATTATAACAGACTGCACAAAGTCTATATTTTTATTTTATTTCATTAAGAGATTTTAAAAAATATTACTAGAAGATAAAAGTTCACATTAACTATAGAGTTTAGAAATAAATAAAAAACTAAAATTCAAAAGCACAAATAGATTTTAGAAAAACAGAACAAGTTTAAATTTTTTGACAAAAAAGAAATAAAAAATATAATCAAAATTTTAATATTATTGATATTATTTATAAATATTTGTATTTTGTTTTATTGATGTTATTTATAATTTAAATAAATATTTTTTTTTAGTTTTTACTGTATTTTTATTAAAATTTAATTTTTAAAATTAGATTTCAAAATATTTAAAACGAATCTGCTTTGAACCACAATAAAAACTATAATTTAATAGATTCAAGTACATTGACAATGACAATATCTTGCAAGAAATAACATCTATAAATATAATACACGTATTATATATATATATATATATATATATATATATATATATTATTTTTACAAATGAATCAAATATGTTTTTAGTGTATATAAAATTTCAAAATTTTGTTTCACCTTCTTATAAAATTTTCTTTGACTTTTAAGTTCCTGCAATATTTTCTATAAGTATGTTTAGTGTGTTGGGGAGGAGCACCAAAATCACCAATGAGCAAAATACTTCAAGATCATTAGAGACTTTTATACTATATCTCAACTAAAAACATCAAAACAGTGGTATATGAGTCACTTCTCTTATATATTCAATATTTAACTTATTCATAGTCGATATGAGAGTTAAACACTTAAGTGTGAGTCTCTTACACTTTATACTTATACCACCACTGTTATTACCAACAATACACACTTTCTAACTATACTGCAAAGAAGACTTTTATATAAAGATCAGGAATAACTTTTCCACCAAACTGAATTATGACTCTAAGACCACTTATTGGGGAGTCTGGGGAACGCCGAGAGTAGCAATGGACCAAATGCACTTGGATTAGAAGATACTTTGACACAACATCTCAACTCAAAACCTAAGAGAAAATAGTATATAAGTCACATCTCTTATATATTCAAGATTTAACTTATTCTTAGTCAATGTGAGACTTAACCACTCACACTAAATCCACGTTGTTAACTCAAACTTTATATACAATTTGAATTTTTGATTGATTTCTTGTAAAAATATTATAAAAAGTTCTCATAAAATTTATAAATTATTAACAATCAATTAATTAAATATTAATTTTAAGTGTAAAAAGCTCAAAAAATTAAAATAACATAAATATGAACTTAAAAAATCGAATTTTTAACTTATTTTTTAAATGAACTTCTATCGTGATACATAAATCCGCAAAATTTGATAGCACTGTGATAAAAACTTTGATTTATTTTGATTTAATAGGGACTAGAGCAACTAATGTAAAGTTGTATAAAGACTAAAAATTGAAGACAATTTTTATAGTGTCTAAAAACAAAATTTAATATTTGATAAAGACTAAAAATATATTTAACTCAAAAAATTATAATATATTAATCTTTTAATTTAATAGTATTTTTGTCATTTGAAAGATGCTATCATTCCTTTCCTATTTCTCTCCAACAAAACAGAGAAAGTTAAGAGAGAAACTTAAATGTCTATATTCTATTTATTATATATTTCTTTTATTTCAAACAATACTTAAATCTACTATAATTTTCATATCTTTCTCTACTATGATTTACACATCTTTCTCTTTTTTGTATTCTATCTCATCAATTTCTACTGTCTTTATTTGTTCTCACAATCAAACATAAATAAGAAAATGATATGCTATAACTATATTTAGAAACTACTACAAAAATACCACAATTATCCATAATCCAAAATTTGTCACAAGTTTTTTTGGGATAAAATATGTCATTTTTAGTCCTACATAAATTTTAATATAATCTCATATTTTATCTCTCACTCCATCTTTCTCTTTCTTCCATCATCTTTTCTCCCTCATTTTATCTTTTTCTTTCTTCCCCATTCATTTTTTCTTTCTAATCTTTTATGTCTCTTAAAATATTTAATTAATGTGAGAAAGAGATAACAAAATGTGAAAACGTAGTAGATTTGATTAATGGTTGACCCAAATGAGAAGCCACTGTAGTCTTTGTTTTAAACCTCATTAAAATAATTCATTTGTCATTCTGTTGATAAACTCATTTTTGTGTAAAAAATTATTATATTTTAAACGTTTTAGGCCACTTTTGTAAAGTCTCTTTTAATTCTCGTCAGACTATTACCCCTCAAAAAATATTATTAAAAAATAAGAAGAGAAAAAATTCGAGAGACTATACTAGAATCTAAGACCTAAAGAGAATATTATAGTAATATCTTTTTAAATAAAAAAGAAATAACATAAGACTTATAAAAAAATAAATAATAATTAAATTTTGTTCCGTCCAAGATTGAATTTGAGTGATAACGAATATGAGACTTTTATCTTGATAATTGAGGTAAGTAATGTTAGGAGTTTATTCATAATTAAATTTTAATTTTTTTAGACCTACCATTTTAAGGTCTAAAACCCTAGTTTAGGTTGCTTGTCCCTTAGGCCGACCTTAGTTTCAATTAAAATTTTACTAGAAAAATTCAAAAATATAAAAC
Source organism: Cicer arietinum (assembly GCF_000331145.2). Classification (NCBI taxonomy): domain Eukaryota; kingdom Viridiplantae; phylum Streptophyta; class Magnoliopsida; order Fabales; family Fabaceae; genus Cicer; species Cicer arietinum. The sequence continues at coordinate 6,290,973 of NC_021160.2, read as the reverse complement.
TACGGTGAAAGAAAAAATAGTGCAACATAAACAACAACCCAATCTAAAAGAAAACACATCAACATAACCAAACCTAAAATATATCTCGAGGTAAAAATGTAGTAAAAAAAGCAAGAAAATACTATGTAATGTTAGAATTTGACTCATCTAAAATAAACAACTAAATTTGGAAGAATAATTAGACAACTTGATCATTCAAATTATAAACGTCAATCAAATTAATATCTGAATTTTATAAATTGACAAATACACAATTGAAATTGTAAAATATCAATTAAAATAGTGTATATTTAAACTTTTATCATTAAAATTATGATATGACATGTTAATTGAATATGTGACCCTTTACGTTGATCTCATATCAATATCATTACAACATAAACTAATTTTTCTATGAAATTTAAAAATTACATGAATTAATCTGTCAATAATTAGTCCATGTATAATTACAATTAATCACAAATTTGTTTTTGAGATAACACAATTTTATTGACAAGTTTCTCTCTCAGATGATGAAATTGATATGTGATCAACATTGGTAAGCCACATATCAAGTTATAATGTCACATCAAATTATCTAACGGTAAAAATTTACTTAAAGACTATTTTAATTGATATTTTATAATTTCAATGATGTATTTGCTAATTTGCAAAATTCATGGATTGATTTGACCGACACTTATAATTTCAAAGACTAATTTGTCTATTCATTCAACTTTAGAGAATAAAATGAGTAATATCAACTATTGATAATAAAGTTAATTGTTAATATTATGTACACTGTACACATGCATGATTAATCATAAGTGTTTATAATATCAATAATAGATTTACTTATTTTATGTATTTTTTATTTTAAAAGAGGCAAATTCATAATACAATTAGAAACATAATTTCGATAATATTTTTTACATTTGTGAATAAAATTGAAGGGTTAGACGAATCCCCTAAAAAAAGTTTCCCCCTCTACACAGCCCAATGTATAGCCCTCTATAGCTTTTTTTTTTTTTTTTTTGACAAATAGGCCCTCTATAACTAATTGCAACTCATAATAATATTGTCCTGAACACTCAGCGCCAACCGTAAACATTTTCATAAAAAAAAAATATGTATCATATTATGAAAATTTATGGATTTCCAGTTTTAAGGTTTACATACTTTTTAAAAAAAATTCTCCATTTATATAATATCTTAATCTATGTGTTTCTCTACCTTAAATATCGAAAGAACTGTGGAGGGACATCCTTAATCGGATTGTAATAGTATCTCTACCTTAAACATCAAAATCAAAAGAAATAATTTTACACAAAGTCTTGTATTTAGATATGTGTAGGTATTTTAAGAAATAATATTAGGAGATATTTAAATAGTAATTAATTAATTTTTAAAATATGTATGATTTTATTATAAGGATAATTTTTTAACCAATATAATCTAAAACACTAAAAACCAATTGATACATAATATTTAAAAATAAAATGAATATTAAAAATCATGAATATAAATATAATTTTTTTAATATTAAATAATTTTTTTTATAAAAATAATTTTATCATTCACATATTATATATATTACATCTTTATTTAATTTATTTAACATATAAAATATAATTATTTAATTACTGTGACTTTTTTAAATCCCTAATTGCAGCTTAAATTGTAATTATAATATATCTATAAAAGAAACATGTCGTTATCCGTTCACTTAAAATAAATAAATTCACTTTAAATAATTTTTTTTCTTCTTTTTATAAGTAGGGACAAAGGAAGATAGAGTCATCAAAATATTGAGTGTTATAGAGACATGATATATAAAGACTATAGTTTTTTTAATGTGATTCTCGGGATCCAAGCCATCTAACCTGGAATTTTGCCTCCCATCATGGAAGACAAATATTTATGAAGTGTTGCTCTTAGAGTTAATTCTAATAAAGCTCAGAAAAATCGAGACTCTCCTTTTCAGTGTCTTTTCAAAGGTTGTGGCACACAAGCTATACCGTTCAACTTCTAATTTCTTGTATTGTTCATGATTTTAAATTTTAGCTTTACCCTTTTTTATTTCTTTCAAAAAACAAAGACAAATAATTTATAATATAAGAAGAAACTTCTAGTGTACATTGTTTTGGTACTATCAAAATTAAATTATTAATAATTGAATGATATGTTATTTATATATTAATTTTAATTTATTTAATTTTAATAGATACTATAGTGGTTGTCGATCATTCAGTCCAATCAAAACATTTACACATGCTACAATTGAGAAGAATTTCAATTGTTTTTTATTTTATTTTTATAATTTATCATAAACTTTAAAAATTATATTGATATCGTTAATGTTGTACATTTAACACTCTAGAATTTTATATTTTTACTTTATGTATAAAATAAGTAATCAAATAGCAAGTTTTAACGGTGATCGCAATCTATCAGAAGCCACCACCCACCATAAAATATTATAATCTTGAGAATCTTAATGTTAAAATTTTGTGATTTTAGAGACTATGTCCATACGAAAACAAATTAAAAAAAATTATTAATAAAAAATTTATAATACCCATACACTATTTTTTATTATACCTTAGAAATTGTCAAACACAAAATGTGCTAATCAAATACAAAAAATACTAATGCAAACAATGACACCAATACTTATAAGATGGTAAAATAAACGTACCCACTAATTCATCGGTACATTATTTATAATGTATTTGTTGATATTTTTATTTTATTTTATTAAAAGTAAAATTAATGATTTTTTATATATTTGAATTTATTTATTTAATTTAAAATAAATTTTAATTTTTTATTATAATTTAATATTATGAATTAAATTATTTAACTCTCTTAATTAAATTATATAAATAAATCTATCTTTTTATAACAGGTAATTAATTTTTGTTTAAATACCATATCTTGTAGGCGTACTCAATCAAACAACACATATTGGAGATCGAAATATTTTTGATATTTAGACTTTTATTTAATTATTAAATTTTTGAGGTGGATGAATCAGTTCCCATTTATCCAACAATAAGAATTGCTTCCAAAGAAATTATTCAAATCATGTAATTGCTTTTCCCATTTTTCATGGAAATATTTCTTCATTGCCCAAGATATATATTTTTTAAATTGGAAAAAAAATGCTAGATTTTGAAGATACATTCATACTTGACATATATTAATAAAAAGACAGTTAATTATCATACTTTGGAATTTAAATATAAACAAATTTAAAGCACAACCAAACTTTGTGAAGAAAGCAGTTCCTCATGTACAACCTAACCTACTCTTATTTAGTTTCTATCAAACAAAATTATAACAATATAAAATCCTCATGCATTGTACCCTGCATCTGCAAAAACCTTTACCTATTTAATTATTCACACACATCCCTAGCTATTAAAATTTCTATTCTTCCATTTTCACCAATGTCTCTACAATGTTTATTCATGTTTCTTTTTCTTCTTGCTTTTGCAGAATCACAATCCACAATACATCCCTTTAACCATACTGATTTACAAGCAGCAATAGGTGACATGAGAGCAAAATCTTTCTATGGATTTGCAATGCTTTTGCAGATGCTAAATGGAACATCACAACCAACTAGGGACTTCACTTTTTTAATGCCTGATGATAGAGAATTATCTGCATCAGCTATTTCAGCTGATCAAATTGAAGAATTTTTATTAAGCCATGCAATTCCAATGCCTTTGTATTTCTATGATTTGTCACATTTTCCAACTGGTACACTTGTTCCATCAGGAATTAGCTCTAGAATGATTAGGATTCATAATCGCGGCAGAGGCGATTTCTTTGTTAATAACGCACAAATTGTTTCGGCTAATATTTGCTTGAGCTCTGTCATTAAATGTCATGGTGTTGATGCAATAATTGAATATGATTAATGATTGATAGTTGAGAAATTTATGTACATTATGTTATGTTCCAATATCAGAATGGATTTTCTGATACTTGTTCCAAACTCTGCATCTGAAATAAAACTGTTACTATTCTGTGCTATATTTTGATTATTGAAATTTGATGGCTTCGTGTGTAGTTTACACAATTGCATTTGGTACCAATGTGTTATCATTTAATCAAATTATAGTTTTTGTTTTGAAAATAAGTTTAATTTTGATATACTATGCCTTTCAAAGTTTAAAGTTTTTTTTTTTTTTTTGTAATTTAATTATTATGATTAATTGATAATATAAAAAATCTTTAGAGCATGTGTATATTTATTAAATCATTTTAAAATATACAGTAACAAAAGTAATTTGTACTGTATAAAAAATCTATTAGTTTCGCAACACAAACATATATATAAAAACTTAGGTGGTTGGAGTGTGTGAGAAAGTCTCATGTCCAAACAGACAGAAAAAACAATTTAGGATTTATCGAACTTTGAAGACATCTTCATTGTTGTATGTTTTTGTAAATCACTTTGCATGAAAACCGTTTACTTGTTTACAGGGATTTGTTCTTGCCTGCATTCTTTTTATTCTTTTGTTTTTGTTTTTACATTTGCACTTTCTCCTACCTTCATTATTTTGGACTCATCTCATTACCTACATGGAATTTTCCTTAATGGCCCATTTCCAATGAAAAAAGATTAATATTTTACTACAAAATTGCAATAGGGGCAGGACATATTATCACTAAATTACCAAAATTATACACACTCTAGCTATATTGCATGCCCTTTTTTTTTAAGGAAAAATAAAATAAAACAATTGATTACTAATTAAGTAGATTGGTGACAAGCTATAAAGGGTTATACTAACCAAAAGTACATTATAACTAAATTATAGACCAAAACATAAAAAAGGAAGAAACCAAAAATTAACCAAGAAAACAATACATATGATTCATTCATATTTTGTGACACCAAAAATTTAAACAGCCCTCTTGTTCATACTTCATGCCATATCATTTAATCTTTTCTTAATATTAGCTAATGATCACAAATAGTGATAATAAATAGCTAAACAAACTATATGATAATACAGAGAAGATTAAGATGACTCATTCGCAATGACGACACGAACAAATTGAGACTATATGATATTAAACTTGTGGCATTGCCAAGCCAACATTAAGAGGCTATTATGTCACAATCACTACTCATTAAACAATTATATATATATGAATTCTTTCACAAGTGAAGAGAAGTGTCAAGACCAGAAGAATCAGAGGCAGAGTCAGAATCATAACAACCATTCTTCCATGAGGCTTGCAAGGTTTGTGCATGTGTATGTGTATTATAATTTGTGGTGCATAAATCATCATGTTTTACCTGTGATGATGTTGGCCAAAGAGAAAGAGAAACATGAGGTGGTGATGATGATGATCTTGATGGATTATTTATCAATTCATCATTGTTAGAAGAAAAAAACAACCTTGTTGATTCATAAGTTGGAGTAGTTGTAATAATATTATTGGAATTGATCAATTGTTGTTGTTTTGGTTCATTGAGCATTTTCTTTAACTCTCTCTTTTCCCTCATTTCTTTTACTCTTTCTAGTTGTCTAAACCTCTCTTGTAAAAGTTGAATGGAAGAATGAACAATAGTAGTGTCATGATTTTCCCTACCCATTATTATGTTGTAGTGAAATCTATAACATATAGGTGTGTATATATAGGGTGATGGAAAAATAGCATATGGTTAAGGTTTTCTACTTTAATATATAAAAAAAAAAATATAATTTTTATTTTAGTTTTAGTGAGACGATGAAATTGTAAATGATTTAAAAAAGGAATGAGAATCGGCAGGTAGGATGCAAAGTCCAAAAAGAAGATGTTGATTGGCCAATCTAAGAGGGGAAGAAGGCAGAAGCATATCTCTCCCCTTTTTTCAGTACTAAGAGGCAAAAGCAATCCTAAAGCAGAAAATGACTATAACTAAATGACAAAGGAATGTAGGAAGTAGCACATGGAAGGGTGTGTTTGGAGGAATAATAAGTCTCAGTGATGCTCTGCCAACATGTCCTTAAACACACCTCTTTACCTTTCGAGATGCTGGACTCTTTTTGTTGTGCTTTTGTTTTGATGTAAAACTCTTTTAGATTTAGTCTATTAGCGTGAATTTGCCATAATCATGACGATAAATCACTACTACAATTTTATAAAAGTTTTTATTTTTATAAAATTACAATGATTCATTGATTCTGAAAGACTGATCGTCATGTCAGACATATTATTAATATATGTCTGAATTGACAGTGAATTTAATTTCGATGTGTTAATATTTATTAAGATATTTTATGAAGTAAAATAACAATATGTTTTTATTATAGTCAAAATCTAGTATATGTTTGTAAATTATTGTTATGATAATTTTTGAGGTGTTGCTTGGTATAAATAATATAAGAATTAATGTGATATATGTGATTGGCAAAAAAGTTTTACATGCATAGTATTTAAAGTTGTAACTATGATTTCTTTCTAGTTACATGATCCTAACTTTTTCCTTTTGTTGGGAGGAGTGAGGAGTTGAAGAATTGGGGGAAGTGTAATAGCAAAAAGACAAGGCTAAGAAGGAGGAATAATCTTGGGAGGTTATGATGGTTTGATTGAACAATTATGTATGACAAGGACAAACATACCAACATTAATTCTTTTTCTCTCTCTCTTCTATGCAACTTGTTTGTCTTCAAGTGTTTGGATGTGAATGGCATGCAGAAATGAAAGCTGCAGATACCACTAATATTTGGTTTGGATGCTTCTTTTATGCTACAAAAATTGCCCCCCACCTCCTCTTGTATTATTTTCTTTAAAATTTTGAATTTTGAAATCATAGATTGACTGATTGAGATTAAATTAGGCGTGCAATTTGTAAATCTTTCTTGTATTATTAAATTGAGTAAAATTAGCTGATGTTGGTGGAAGTATATGAGTAATCTAGGCAAAATTAGCAACATACAAGCATAAAATGTTGGATGAGCCAATAAGGGTCAAAGGACTACATTTCACCTGTCAAATTATCTATAACACTATCAATTTGGAGCTTAGTTTGAATGGATGTTATTTCAACATCAAAAAAAGGGGTTAGGTGATTTTTTAAATAAAAAGAAAAGGCCTATTAGAAATTATGGACTATCTAACTCAATTAGGGAGTAAGATAGGAAAAACTCTAATAGAAATTGTCTCAAATTTGAATTAAATTATTTAGAATGTGACCATGTTATTAAAAATTTTATCATTTTTTTATTTTTATATGAATTAAATTGAAGAATTAATCTCTGTAATTGCATACACTATTAAGTATATATTCAAAAGACACACATGACACAATATTTAAAATGTTTACTTTATGTGGGAATGCATACAAGTCCACCCCCACATGCCTAATACAACTCTTTGACTTTCCTTACCACAATATGCTCATTGTAAAACTTCAGGTCTAAAACTACTACCAATTAATTTCTTATTTTATTTGTTACAATTATTAAATCATATTATTTAGTAGCAGTTATTTACTTAGGAAAGGAAATAATAAAATTATATGTACAAAGCAACACCTAGTGGAAACAACGCTGTACTACAAATGATAGTAGTACTTTCTTTCTTAAAAAACGCTGTACTCAATAAGTGGAATTAAATGTAGGTTTACAATGGGGGTATAGGTTAAATGAATCTAATTGGTTTCAACTTGATTAATTATAGGGTAAACTATCATTTTGATTCTAGATTGAATATAGTGTTGTTATTTCAGCTTATGATTTAACAAAAGAAACTCATATCAATTTATGATTCAGCCATACGTCGTCACTTTAATATTTAAAATTAATTTTTTCCTATGATGACAGAATAATGTGAGAGTGCTCTGTCATTCTCTTTTAGGTGGCTATGATGCATGGACCAAATTGACATTAAATTATTTTTTAAAAAATTAAAAAAATGAAGTTTTGAATGAATTTTGTGTGTGTGTTTTTATCTCCATCAAACTTCAATTATATTTTTTTCATTATCCTTCTTTTTCTCTTCAATTACATTTTCTCTCTTTTTTTTTCGTTTCATCAAACCCAATAAATTATTAATCACTTTGACTATAATTTATTAGTGTTATTTTTTAGGGCCCATGGTAATTGTATTTGTAACTTTACAATTTAGAATATCCATTCAAATTTTACAACACTTAAATCACTTGAAATAACACAAAACACTTCAATTCAAATACTTCATTTCACTTGACATAACACAAAATACATTAAGTTCAAGTCATTAGTCACTTGACAGGCACAAAACACATAACAAACGACTCATATTAAAAATTGATCAAACTACTGAACTCAATTTAGAAGCTTTCTCATATTCTGACAAAACTCTTTCAATCGTTATTGTGTAAACTCAATACTATTGTATTGAAGATAGTTTGAGTAGTTTGTAGAAAATCCTTTTATGATAAAAGGTAAAGTGTAAAAATCATCTCAAAAGATTGAAATGTAGTTTGTTGAAATCCTTTCGGAGAAGAAAGGTAGAGTTGTGTAAGAGATCAAAGTTGATATGGATTGGTGGTGTAAAAACCAAAACGTTCTACGTTTGAACACATAGTGAAAAATTTCACAAACTGTAAGGACCGGATAAATCTTCGCGTAATTTCTCTCATCTTAAATATAATTATTTACGGTCTTTTGATTATTAAATTAAATAAATAAGTTAAATTGTGTGTTTCTTATTAACCAAAAGCGTTATCCGTTTTCTGTTTTCACAACCAATAACAATTAATCTTGAGTTAAAATTTTTAAGTTTTAGCAGAAAAATTTAAAAAGGTGAATTTACAATTCAACTCCAATTTCTTGTAAATTGACATTGCTATTTAGGTCTATTTTAGAAACAAAGTTATTAAATATGTTGCAAAAATAGTTGAATTAATTTAGATTTAATATTATAAAATATGATTTTCTTTTTGGGTACAATCAAATATGAATATTTATTTGCTTATATTAAATATCAAATAAAGTATACTCTTACTTGTACAAAGATACAGAAATAAAAATTATACTCTTACACGTCATATCCAAATCCTTTTTCGAAGATAGTTGAAATTGGTGTGTGTTTTTCTTTGGAAGATTAGCATGTGAGAAAGTTCTTACTAATGAAGTTGTGTATATACACGGTATGGTATGGCTGCTAGTAGTATATGTCCTCTTTGTCAAGATTATCACCATGTTTTGTCAGATTGTTGAAGGATTTATAGGATTATCATGTAATCATTATAGTTAATATTAATCTATTATAATATATTCAAATAGACATTATTTAAAATAATTCAGTAACACTTCATCATTTTGTAATCCATATAATTTTAATTGTACTAACTCATTAATATTATGAGTTGTCGTAGTTAGAATTTTTTATTTTTTATTTTAATATAGTACATAAATTATAGACAAAAATTTCTTCAGTTAGAAAAATATTAAAACTCATAATGTAATAAACATTTCTTTTTATTCACCTTAATTTTAAGTAAAATTGTTATTTTGGTGATAATTTGCACAATTTTTCGTTTCTTTTTAACCAACTCTTGGATGAAGAGTTGCTATGGTCGGATTTCCGTTTATTTTATTTATTCTTAGTTTTTTTTCTTTTCCTAAAAACAATTAGAATCATTGTTTCACATTTCTGATAAAGTACATTTGACTATATAACACATTTTACTTAAGATATATATCAACTTCCTCAATTATCTTTAACATTTTGTTAAAAGAAAACACAACTTTTAGCATAATTCTACTAAACTTGATTATTGATGCATATTTCACATGTAATAAAGATTATTTGCAACCTTCAACAATCATCACAAGCTTTTGACATATTTCAATCATTTTTTAAAGAACCATTGGTCCAATCTATATATAAATATCCTTCTCTCAAATAAATTATTTTGAATTTTTTAAAATATTTTTTAAAGTAAAAATTACTCATATTTTATTATAAAATTTTTAGCTAACATTCCATTTATTCTTTTTTTATACACTCAATTATTATAAATTTAAATTAAATTAATACATATATAAATCGTAAATATAACTTTTTAAAAAATTACGTTGATTTTTTTTTAAACTATACCACATATAGCATGGATTATATTTTAATAATTAATAATTTCATTAGAAAAATAAAAATTAAATTCATAATCTTCTGGTGATTCTAATTCCTCTAAACTAACAAATCACTTTATATTTTGTTTCAAATTGCACTTTGATTTTAACTGATATCAGTATTACATCATAAAGAATGTTCAATTTCTCATGTCTTCTTCACTTTCATACCATTCCAAACATTAATATTAATCTTTTATTGTCTCGATCAATACAAAAATGATTAGTCTTCTCATCTCTTTATTATTTCATATTACACCAAAGCCTAACACGTTTACATTATCTTAACTATAGTCTGACCGACAACACTCCAAACATACATCGTTTCTAAAATTTGAGATTACTTAACTCTAACAAATAAGAACTACCTTGAATAAAAAAATTGCTAACAATACATATTTTTTTACATATAGATTTTGGTTTCAATTATATTTTTAGTGAGGTTGAATTTGTAGAATGAATATCATTTTGCTTTTGTAGAAAAAAGTATTAGCAAAAAATAGGGGTACGAATAGCAGCGTGAAAATATATTCGATGGTGTGGGGTATTAAAGTTTGAAGCCCAAGCGAGAAGTGAAAAAAGGAGGCCCAAAGGAGAAATGAAGCCCAAGCGAGAAGTGAAAAAAGGAGGCCCAAAGGAGAAATGAAACAGAGAGAGAAAGTGACAGACACCAGCAGAAACAAAGAGTTAGTGTTGTTGTTGAGGTTGAGGTTGAGGTTGTAGTGAGATTAGTGTTACAGCAGCAACGATCCATAGAGAAGATTGAAAAGATGAACACAGATATCACTGCTTCCACTAAACCAGAGTACCCGGTCGTTGATCGCAACCCTCCTTTCTCTACTGTCGTCGGCAACTTCAATACCCTCGATTACCTTCGTTTCGTCACCATCACCGGCGTTTCTGTTACCGTCGGATACCTCTCCGGTTAGAATCCTCCTCGATTTCTCTCTTACATTTACCCCTTATACGTTGTACATTCAATTGAATTAAATTGGAATTTAAATTTAAATTGAAATGGAAATTTAAGATTTGGGGATTTTGTTTATTTGTTAGGGATTAAGCCTGGAATCAAGGGACCTTCAATGGTGACTGGTGGTTTGATTGGTGTGATGGGTGGATTCATGTATGCTTACCAGAACTCTGCTGGTCGTATCATGGGATTCTTTCCCAATGATGCTGAGGTAGCTCGTTTCAACAAAAAGTGATCTTTTTCTTCTTCTTCTTCTTCTTCTTCTTCTGTTCTACAAAGAGAAACCTTTTTTTATGAGTAATTTAATAATCAGATTTACTTCACTTCAATATTGTTGTTGTTATTCTGATGATTTTTGAGGATTCTCTGCGTCAATTTGCTTTACAAGTTAGTTCATTTTGACTTCCATTTTTTAGATAAACTTTTAGAGCATACGTGTTATGTCTTTAAATATACCACAGCTCCATGAATTCTCTGTTGTGTGCTTCTTACTAGTAAATAGTAATGGAACAAATCTTGGGTTTGACCCAATGTTGTTGAATAGAGGTGCTATAGGTAGTAGAATTTGAACAACTCACTACTATTTTGCACTATGCTATTTAGTACAAATATTGTCAAATAATGGCTATAGCAGCGCTATAGTAATGTAGCATAGAGGGATTTGAATTTGAACAAACTATTATCCACATTTCGCGATTGACACCATTGGTTTGGCCACAATAAGTTTTTTTGCATTGGTGGAGTGATTGACATTTGTAGATACTAGATGTATACCTATCAATTAGTTATTGTGATTTCTCACTGCAGCAAACACGCGATTTAATGACTTTATGATATTTGTGATGAGGTATAGATTCACATTTCTTGTGTAGTATTCACATATAGAATTAGAACTAGAAGAGTTACTATAAGTTTTCTACTATTTGCATTCTAATTCTCCATGGATACGAACGAGCCTTTATATTATGTCTATAGGAATAATAAATATATGATATGCACAATATATTAAACTTTGGGTGCCTTGCTAACTAATTGTATCTCTTAGTTTGAGAATTGGTGAATCTATAAGTACTGTGTTTTGCAGTGTTATACTGCAATACTAAATGGAACTTCATTTACTGTGTATTTGATAACCATGCATCATATGGAAAGGTTGAATCTATATATTGTATTTTGTGTTACCTTGCATTTGCAAGAGGTTTAATTCCACTATTTGAGTGTGTAGTCACACGGTAACAACTCCAGGGTTGCTTCAACTTTGGTGTGTTTTGAAAAACAAGTGAATAAGCAATTTCAAGCATTTTCATCCTTGAAATTGTAACTATTGAACAAATTGGTCCCTGATTTTTATGAATTAGCAATTTTGCATGAAATCGTAACATGTAAATAAAAAAGATCCCTCGATTCAGTTAAATAACTAGATGGCATGGTGTTACAGGTAAAATGAAGATGTGACACTTGACGTGGACTCCACATTGCTCTATGTTTCTAAGGATGATTTTTTATTATAATTTGTTGGGTAAAAAGGCTAGGAGTTACTTTTCCAATATGGAGTCCACGTCAAGTATCACATCTTCATTTTACCTATAACACCATGCCATCTAGTTATTTAACTGAATCGAGGGATCTTTTTGATTTACATGTTACGATTTCATGGACGTAAATGTTTAATCGTAAAAGTCAGGACTAAATTGATTGATGGTAACAATTTAAGAAACAAAATTGCCTATTCACTCTTTGAAAACGGTAGGAAAGCTTTCAATGCCTAGGCATCCAAAGCTTCTAGTTGTTGCTTTGAGCTCTACTCGCGGTGATACCGTGGAAACAATGATTCCAAACACGCTTATCATTGCATCAGCTTGGAATGGTAAAGTAGGAGTTACTGGATATTCTTCTCATAGATGCACATTATGGAAATTAATGAATCTAATTCTTAAATTAAGTGTATCCTTGATGAAATCATGTGGGTGTGTAAATTTAGTGTATCATACTCCATGTCTTTTCTTCCAATTTGTGATTGCATGGATGGGAGTATTTTGCCAAGTTATAAATCTCTGTTGTGTTGTGGCCCTTGCCCTCATTGCAGTCCCTATATCGATTTACCTAATCAGGGATAATCATCAACAATCTTTGTTTACCTGTTTTCCTTCAATATCTTCATCATACTTGTCATTACTAGGCCATCAACTCATCAAAGTTGTTTTGTTCAAATAACTCAGCCTTTGAATTATAGTATTTAGCATTTTGGAATACTTAACTTGAAACTAGCATTTTGTAAAAATTATGTCATTTTGGAAGTTTATGATGGTTTCAATTTGTTAATACCAAAAAGAAATTGTATTTTGGAGGTCTGCTAAAGTCTGAATAGGAAGGGTTTAAAACAAAAGCCTAACAATTGATTCTAGTAAAACATATTAAAAGCCTAACTATTTCTTTTTTCAAACAAAAGCCTAACCATTTTGCCTCAAAACGAGTATATATTCAAAAGTCACTTAAAATTCACTGTAACTTAGTATTCAAAAGTCACTTAAAATTCTAATTCTAAGGATGATTGAAAATATTCTTTGAAAGTATATCTAAAGGATATCTCTGTCTTTACGGTTAATATTGTGACTTGATTGGTGTCAATTTGAGACAAGTTGAGGTTTAAGATGCACATTTTTTTTCTTTATTTGTATTATTGTTTTAGTCATAAAAATAGAAAAAATTATTAATTTATATTTTTTTTAAAATGTCCGTGTTAGTATTTTAAGAAACTTTTAAGCCATGGTCTTTGATAATCCAATGAAGTATCCACCTATTTTAAATTATTTATTTAAACTAAAATTATAATAAATAAATTATTTATTAATTTAATATATATTTTTTATTGATTTGATTAGTTTATTTATTTTAAATTATAATAAATAAATTATTTACTTTAAATTATCATTTATTAAAATTATTTTAAATTTTAAATTATATAAATCATTTATAAATTAATTAATTTTTAACATTATTTTAAATTATAATAAATAAATTTGAAAATGTAAAAAGTAATTTTAATTACAATAATAAAAGTAAAATTGAAAGTAATATGATAAGCTGTAAATTTATAAATTACTTGAATTAGTTTATAAAAAAACTCTATAAACTATAAGCTCATTTTTTGTTCTTACCAAACAGAGTCTTAAAACTTATATGAGATCCTTCAAACTTTGTTTAATGTTGATATATTTAAATTCTTGCGAATGTTTGAATTCAACTATATAAGTTCGTTAGTTTAATTTAACTTGCTGAAAAAATGAAGCGATCACTGGCTGGTTGGTTTGCCGAGCTTAATTAGAAAAATTATTTTTTATTTTATTTTTACTTTAGTAGATTTTTTTCTTTCAATTTTTGTATTAACCCAACCAAACTAAAAGACTGAGATTAACCCGTTAATTAACTCAATTCAATTAAAAACTCGTCTACTTGTTTTTTCTACAATGGAAACCATCTACTTATTGATAATTTAATTATATTCTTTAAAGATAAATTTAATCATTGATAGTTTGGCACATAAATAAATTTAAGTTTAATTATTGTTAATAACAATACTTATTTGTTTACCTATTATACTCTTTGTCCAATGTATATTTGTTGCTATTAAGTTATCTTTGTTTTGTAGTAATATGCTTTTTCTATTAATCATAGTAAATAGCTTTTTTTATTTATTTAATATTTATGGTTTAGTTGAGTTTTTCAATGGTTTAATTGATTTTTTTGGTATCTATACATTATAATAAAGCGAACATGAGAAATTGACAACTTTGACACGTGTCAACTAACTAGAGTGTTATGAATATATCAAATTTCTATTAATAGAAATAATACGTGTTGGACACAAAACTTATGTTACATCACAACCTTTATTCACGATGCATCCGCTCTTGTTGAGAATTTAGTGATCAATTAAAAATACATCACGACTTGACAGTTTTTTTTTTTAAGATACTGCTTTCTTTGAGAAGTTAATGACTAATTAAAAAATAAGAAAAATGAATTAAAAATAAAATATTTTTTTACAAAAAAAAAACAAAACTTCCATTACATCAGAACTTTGTACGTGCGTTAGTTGAGAAGTTAATGGTCAATTAAAAAAATAAGAAAATGAATTAAAAATAAAATACAATACACGACTTGACATTTCACGATTCACGTAGTGGCCAATTAAAAAATAAAAAAAATAATAATAAAATACAATCAATTGCATGACCGTTTTTGAAAGGTAATTGTTTTTTAAACACTAACCGCCACTTCAAATTAATTTAATTAAAAAAATTATTTTATTTTACGAATTCCTCAGACTTCACCGTACTCCGTTAACTGTCTCCGACAATCTCTCATGTTTGGTGCCTCTCTTATAAATATCATTCATATTATCTACTATATACACAATTATTATTATTATTATTATTATTATTATTATTATTTTACCAAAATTCGTTATTCATCTTTTTTATGTTTCTTCCGAAAAAATCAGAAGTTTTGTTGCTTCAATTTCTCCAAGAAATGAGTCATGGAATTTGGTTGATAAAGTTGTGTCATTGTTCGTCGTGTTGGTCTAACAAATTTTTTGAGTATACGGAACAAGTACACCATTTGTTTTGTTTATGTCTGATGTCAAAACATAAATTTTATGCTGGAATGGAAATGGTCTTGAGGATGATAAGGTTTAATTTATTTTGTTTTTTATAAATTCAAATTTTAAATTATATACTATATTAATTGTTATTAGCAAAGATGTGTTTCATATTTTTTAGGGGATAAAATTGAAGCGGGGTTTTGTTTCTCGATGAGATTAATATTCTTGAGGGAGTATGTATGTTCCGCGTCTAACAACTTTGTGGGTATATGGAACAGTGGAACACTGTTTGAACTATGTTCACATGAATTACTGGTAAATTTATTTCAATATGTCATTGTTATTTTATTTTATTTATAAAAAAAGATTACTATTTTGTTATATATATATATATATATATATTTACTATTTATGTTTCTAAATTTTGTTTAAAAAAATTGTAATTTGTAAATGTTTATTTCTTAGATTTGTTTTACGATTCTAAATAAATAGTTGTTGTTCGTCTTAATAGTTTTGATTCCAGGATATCTAATAAATAGTGTTGCCACAGAGTTATATTGAAGAGAAAAATAATAATGTACATGAATTCAAGTTAATTTACAAATTATGAAGAAAATAATAATATATTTAAATAAAGATAAAAAGTTATACTAGATATAAAATTTTGGGTTTATCACCATAATGTGTGCAATGCTAATTGACAAGAAATAAAAAAGTTTCATTCTATTAGAGGGTTAAAGCAATTGAAACTTGATCGATGAGTGATTTTAAAAAAGAAAAAAATATTTGGTGAAATTGTTGCAGGTAATATTTACTATCTATTTTGTATTTCTTTTCTTATTACTTTTATACAAATATATATTTACGAACTTATGAATATTACAAATTAATATATTTAAAATTTCTTAGGGACATGTACCAAAAGGGGATTCCCATTACACGCACACATTTTATTATGGCTTCGAGGTTCAAAGACATCAAGTTTCATGCTACATGGTCCATGTGTATTTTTCAAAAAAAAATACAATTCATTACATCGATTCGACAGTTTTATGTAGAAATGATGGTTTTTCAAACTTCAAACACTGATTTAACAAATTTGTTACATAACGATTCGACGAGTTTACATGTGAAGGTGTGTAATGATTTTTTAAAAACTACTATTCTTATATTTTAATTTTACTAATCTATTATACATTTTACATTCTAAATTTATTATTAAATTCAACCATAAAAGATAACCATAGTTTTTATGTGTATTATTTTTATGTGGTATTTTGTGAGTAGTACCGAAATGAAAAATATTTTGCCACTTAATACAACAAAATTTACATAATTTTTAAATATCATGTATTTCATATAAATAACATACTATGTTGAATAATATAAAAATAAAAATTCATTATCAAGTTACTTACTCATCTTTACATTTACTAATTTACTTAAGTTATATATGTCATGTCCATTATTTTAAAAATTCTTATTTCATCTGATCTAATTATTTAATTTTTTAATAATTATTGTTCTTATTTGTTAAAAATTAAAAATATTATTTTATAATAAGTTTTATTGGAAAGAAAAGATTATTTGGAGAATTAAAAAATAAGGCATTATCGTTAAAGAGTGGTGGTGGAGTAATGCATTTCGTCAGTAACATTGACCGTGTAAGAAAGTAGTTAAATTAGAATTAGATTTTTGTTTTTTTGTTATAAATTGTTTTTTTTTTTAAGTCAACTTATGTATTTAATGTAAATAAAATTTATGAGAATTGATATATATATATATATATATATATATATATATATATATATAAATTAATATAACAATTTATTTATTAAAGTGTACGTTTTTCCCGTTCGACGTACGGGTTACACACTAGTTTGATATTGTTGATGAGTAATATTTGTTTTTATTATTTTTGTAAAATATTCAAAAATAAAAATTAATAACGAATGATATTTTCGACTCTATCACTTACGTTAGACCACTCTACTTTTTTTGACAGACTAATTACATGGCATACTAACTCACTTTGCCATCTTTATGTGTAAGTTTTGAGTGTAATTAGACTCTATCTTTTTTTGTTGTTGAAAAAAGATTAGACTTCAACATTTGGGTGTTTTTGTTTTGTTGAGGGTTTTGAATTATATTCTATTAATTGACATTGTGGCAATGTTAATCATTTATATTTTATATTCTTGATATATTTTATGCTAAGAATAGTTAATAAAATAAAATAAATTTGCCAACACTTTGACCTTAGAAGGTCGTTCCTTAGCTAAATCTTTAGTCCAAGAATTCAAATGTACACATATGATTTGATTTGACATTCTATTTCTTAATTATTATTTAATATTAATATTATGTTATAGTTATTTAATTTATACTATTAGTTTAAAAAGTCATACAGTTAATATTTGATATATATATATATATATATTTTTTTTTTTTTCTCTATATTTTAAAAAGTCAACAAAACTCGTATACACTAATAATGAAAAAATGAGGTATTATATATTCAAATATATGTTTTAACAAATTAAATGTCTCTCACAACTTTTTATTATTTGAAGTGTATTTATTGGGATGATTGATAGATATTCTTTAATGTTATCCATATATATTAACAATTTATCAATTGAGATAAGAATGCAAGTATTTATTGATGGCATGCATCTTTATCAAAATCTATATTGAATGAATGAAGATACTTAATTAAATAATAAGTTAATCAAATTTCCTTCATTTCTCTAATACTATCGACGTTGTTTTAAACTCCTGAAAAATGTTTTTGTAAAAAGATATATAAGAGTATGTTATATTCATGTTGGGTGGGATTTCCCAACAATTCACTCTTCTAAAAATATATATTAATTGAGCTAAAAAATAATATATGTTAATTTAAAGCAGAAAAGTCATCTAAAAGAATTTATTTCTAATTTCTTTTACAACTATCAAATGAATTGAATGATGTGGTCTGATTTTAATTGTCATAAAATAATAAAATATAAAATAAAATTGAATTATATGGAAAATAGAACTATTATGTTGATACGTGAAATAAATCTATACATGAAATAAATTTTGTTTTATTATATAATAATAAATAGATAAAATATATGATAAATCATTTAAATTTGATACCATTTTTTATTATAAGTTTAACATATCTATTATTGTCTAAAATATCGAATTTTTAATGTAATAAAATTTAATAAAATAGATATCATAATTATTATGAAATATATTAGATTTATTATGATCTATTATAGATTTAATAATAAAATAAATTTATTAATAAAATAATCTATTATAATTTATGATATATTATATTTATAAATTGTTGGACAGGAATTCAAATGTTTTTGAACGGATATATGCAATGTATTTTTTTAAATAATATTTCTTCAGTTTGTACATATATACTATTATCATCTTCTTAAATTATTGTAATAAAATTAAATAAATATGGACTGGATGGAGAACCGAATGAATATGAGGAGAACACGTGAAATTTATGTTTTGTAGAATAACTATTTTTTTCAAAACAATATAATAGATAATAAGTTAGATATCTTTGGGATACAACAAATTCTTTATTTTATTTTACTGAAACAAATTATTTTATTATAAAATGGAACATTAACATTTTTAATTTGTTTTTCAATGAGATTAAATAATGTATATCATACAATATATATATATAAAGTTTAATAGATATCTATTATTAATACAAAATAATTTTATATTGACATTCAATTTAATGAGAATTATTAACTTTACTTAGCAAAATAATATTCTTAATATTTATTTTTTAATTGCAGTACACCTAATTCCTAATAAAAGCGGTGATAGGGGAAGTAAGTTGACTAAAATTTCAAAGTTACCTTGTTTGAGTGTTATACATTATCATCAGTCAAAAAAATATTATATTATCATTCAATTTGTTTTTCTTTTACTAGCAAAAATATAATAATTTAGAAAAGTTCACAATGTACAAAAGCACAAATAAATATATATTTTAATTTTACTTAATTCAATGAAACAGAATCAATCATTTTAAAATTTATTATTTAAGGTTACATTTCACAAAAGTGTATTTTATTTCCTACCATTTCTTTTATTTCTATCACATCTAACAACTAAATAATTGTCTTACTTTTTAATCTGATTCTACTTTATTTTTCATTTACCTTTTTATCCTCCCACTTTTCTTTAGCAAAACTAAACATCAAGCGTATGTTTTTTTGGTCAAGAGTACTTTATTTTACTGAGCCTAGAACATTCCAGTTTTGTTATCATAATTGGTTATATAAAAAATATTTAATTATTATTTTTATTTAAATACCGTTTAATATATTAGAGTAGATTGAATAGTTATGTTGTAAAACAATTTTATTGATCTTTAAATTTATAATTATGATAATAATATCTACACCGAGTGGTCTTGTGGCATCCATGGCCCACATAGGGCCATAACGTAATTATCACTTATTAATAGGAGAATTATACTATGCAGTTGATTATTATTATTATTGTTATATAAATATATGTTGGAACATAAAAAATGGTATAAATATATGTATGTATGGTAAGAATAAATAAACTCATTATCATAAGAAAAGTAAATAAACTCATTACCTCAACGCTCACAGATTACCAATCCATCGTTTTCTTGTGGACTCTTGAAACGGTTATATGCTTCTCTCTCTCTCTCTCTCTCTCTCTCTCTCTGCAAAACCACTATTCTGTTCCAGGAATCTCTGCCACACAACAACATGTAACTGAACCTCTTACCCGTTTCTCTTGTGACTTCAAACAAAAGGTACGTTCTGTTCTCACACTTTGTTTTGTTTAAGGTTTCTGGTTGATGGAATGGGTTTGTGTTGTTTGTCTCTGAGCACTTAATTAATATATGGCACGTGCTTTTTCTTTTTCTTTTTCTTCATGTTTGACTTGTCTCATGTGTTTAATTGAGGTCCATTTGCTAGGTTCAAATCAACCTCATCAGTGTGTTCAAATTTGCTAAAACATTGGGTTTTGTTTTCATAACTCAAACATTTTGTGTATGATATATTGATGTATCAAGATATGGTTTAGATTATGGTTTTTATTCCACTTCTTCAATAAATAAGATGGAAATTAAGGTGCACCGCCATAATAGTGGTTATCGTGGCTAGTGTTTCAAAGTCACTTTAATATTTAATAACGATCGACAACATTCATAAAATATATAAGTTAACGATGTTTTTAGTTTTTACGGTTTAGAAAATTATTTGATCGCATTAGTTCAAATAAATATATTTATCAAAATTAAATTTGTAATTTGTCGAACCGATGTAAGTTATTTCCGTCATAATCATGATAAATAATTATAATCAATTAATTATTAGAAATGTTACGGGAGTTAAATTCACTAGCTTTATTCTTTTCCAAACCACCAAACTACTTTTGGATTTGTCTTTTTTTTTTTTTTTTTTTTTTATTTTTTGTTTTAAAAAAATTTTTTTTTTTTTTTTTTTTTAAATTCACTAGCTTTATTCTTTTCCAAACCACCAAACTACTTTTGGATTTTTTTTTTTTTTTTTTTTTTTTTTTTAATGTTTGGTTTAAAAAACTATTATGTATGTCTTTGTGTTATGTTCTTTATCACTTTGTCCATGGTTTGATTATGTAAGCAATAAAAACAAAGTAAAAATTAAGGGGGGAAAGTGACTACTTTCACTTTACTTTTTACATTGTTTTAGGATGGCACATATATTTTAATTTTTTCTAATTGGTATTTTTATTGTTGTTGAAAGGTATTTTTAAAACTGTTGTAGCTACCAATTAAACTGTCTACAATGAGTTTGAGTGCTCCTTGTAGTTCATGATAATATTTTTTTTTTAAATAAAGAAGCTGCTACTTTAAATGTGTTATGGTAAATAAACACTTTTTCTCTTTTCTAAACTGTTGTATACAGTTTTTGTTTTTTTATCTCTAACAAATTAGTATTAAACATGCTTGTCACGCGTTTTATATTTTTCTTTAACTGCTAATTATTTTATTTTTTCTTAATAAGCTTTTTTTGTAGAGTGCTTCCACTGTATATAGTTTGAGATTATTTTCTGATGTAATAGCTGCTGCAAAGTGAATTGCATACTATTTTATGTATCAACTCAGCACGCAGTCATATTGTGTCGATTGTTCGATCAAGAACAGACGATTAATATATTAAAGTTGAAACTATTATTTTAAAAAATCAAAGTCTATCTTAAAATTTATATTTTAAAAAATTAATATTTATCTTAATATTTATATTGTTTGATCTTGATAAAAAAACTAACATTAATGAGACAATGCATATAAGCCAAATCCCTATCATATCTGCTCAAAAGTTATTTGTAGGGAATAAGGAATAAAGACTTGTTTTTGCTCCTTTCTTTATAACATGTGCTTTCGGTTGCCTTAGCTCTTTTCTTATCTCTAATCACCTAAAAATTTATTACTAGTGGATAAATTTTTAGAAGGTATTGCTAATTTAAATCTAAATCTCTAACATATTAAAGATTATATTTTTGAACACTTAATTAAATGACCATCAAGTTCTGACAAAGTCACCTAACTTTCTGAATAAGAAAGAATCTTCATTGAAGTGTGCATCTATATACTCTTTTCTTTCATCTTTCTTTTGTCTGGATTAAATTGTTCAAGATCTCTTTATAGTCACTCTTTCGACTAATTAATGTTCAAGATATCTTTATAGTCACCCCTTTGATTACAAAGAATCCATTTTATTTTATAATGGACTACACTTTTTAATACACAAGCAAAAAATACCAACAAATTAATTTATGTTGCCGCGGTATTATTCCTACACTGCCACGGCTAATATCGTCGTCACTTAACTAATTAATGTTCAACCAAACAAACACTAAATAAATTGCGTAAATGTTGTAAATATAATTTTGTTATTTGAGTCTAAAGAGACAAAAAGAGCATTTAAACTCAATCTTGTTTTATCAGTCACATTCATTGAGTCCTTGATTCTTTGTACAAATTCAGATTCTTACACTGTTTGATCAAGATTAGACGATTAAAAAAAATATAGATTTTAGTTTTTGTTTTATAAATAAAAATATAATTTTGAAATTTAAACTATTTAATTTCGATAGAATAACCATTGAAGGCAAAAATACAAGGAATCCCAACTATAGGGAATCTGGGTCCCTCATTGTACTCCCTCTCATTTTTAATGTTCAAACTCAGCCTTTAATAAGGGTTAATGCCTGTGGATCCTACATTATTTAATTTAATTTTCATCTAAAAACTTTTATATGAAACCTCCTAGGTGACCTAAATTTTTTGTATAGATTGCCATCTAATTAATTTCCTAGTTTGAAATTTCTTATTATCTTTATTAATATTTATCTTAACCAGCATTGAAGCTACATTAATGTTTAATACTATTTTATTATTATGCATGTAGGTTTTGGCTCTTTAGTAGTTGTTGCTGACATTTAAAGCTTAGTATCCAAATAAAGACTGAGAATTCAACAAAACAGTAATATTGAGCTCTATGCATTTAATAAAAGAGTGACCTGAAACTGTGAAACAGTTGGGAAGCATATTTTACTAAGTTTGATTATTACTCATTATTGTGATAATCACTTTCTCTTTCTGCTGAGTAAAAAAATAACTTAATTTTAGATGCAAACATCTCCAAAAAAAACAAATTCAGCTGGTATTCATATATACCACCAGCACAAACCAGTGCAAGAAATTATTGATTCATACACTCATTACAAATTATCACAAAAACAAAGCTATTCATTCAATGATAGTAGCAGTCAAGGAACAAATAATGTTTCTTATGAAACATCCAAAAGGGATCAATTCTATACCTTGGAATCATCTCAAGGTTTCATAGATTTTGATTCACCTTCAAGTGCTAGTGTATCATCATCATCCAACAATAGGAGTAACCCTTTTTTGTCTCCACAAGTTTCTCACTCTCATTCCTCTAATTACACCAATGGATCACCAATAAGTGTTCACTCTACTGATAATGGTAACTATGAATTGAAGCACAAGCTTAAGGAATTGGAGATATCATTGTTAGGTCCTGAGTCAGATATTGTTGACAGTTCTCAATGCTGCTCAAAGGGTAGTAGTAGTAGTAGTCACCAACAAGGTGAATATAATTGGTCTCAAATTGAAGAAATGATTCCAAAGTTAGACTTGAAAGATGTTTTAATTAAATGTGCACAAGCTGTTTCTGATGGTGATTTTCAAACAGCATTAGCCTTCATGAACAATGTGTTGGGAAAAATGGTATCAGTTTGTGGTTTACCAATTCAAAGGTTAGGTGCTTATATGTTGGAAGGTTTAAGAGCAAGGTTGGAATCATCAGGGAGTGTAATTTATAAAGCATTGAAATGTGAAGAACCAACAAGCAAAGAATTAATGAGTTATATGCATATTTTGTATCAAGTTTGTCCTTATTGGAAATTTGCTTACCTAACTTCCAATGTTGTCATTTGTGAAGCAATGCAAAATGAGTCAAGAATTCATATAATTGACTTCCAAATTGCACAGGGGACACAGTGGTTGTTACTTATGCAGGCTCTTGCGCGTAGACCGGGCGGATCTCCTTTTATTCGCGTGACAGGTATCGATGATTCTCAGTCGTCTCATGCTAGAGGTGGAGGACTTGATATTGTTGGAAAAAGATTATCAGATTATGCTAAGTCTTGTGGTGTTCCATTTGAGTTTCATAGTGTTGCAATGTATGGATGTGAGGTTGAACAAAAAGATTTGGTAGTTCAACATGGTGAAGCACTTGCTGTGAATTTTCCTTTTGCTTTACATCACATGCCTGATGAAAGTGTGAGCACTGAGAATCATAGAGACAGGCTTTTGAGATTGGTCAAAAGTTTGTCACCTAAGGTTGTGATTCTTGTGGAGCAAGAATCAAACACCAACACTTCTCCATTTTTCAATAGGTTTGTTGAGACAATGAGCTATTACACTGCTATGTTTGAGTCGATAGACGTGGCGCTTCCCAGAAACGATAAGAAGAGGATTAGCGCAGAACAACACTGCGTGGCGCGCGATATTGTTAACATGATTGCTTGTGAAGGGGGTGAGAGAGTTGAAAGACATGAATTGTTTGGAAAGTGGAGGGCAAGATTTTCAATGGCAGGTTTTGTACCATTACCTTTGAGTCCATCAGTGATTGATTCAGTTAGAAGTCTGTTGAATGAGTTTGATGAGAATTATAGGCTTGAACATATAGATGTTGTTATCTATTTAGCATGGAAGAGTAGAGCTATGTGTACCTCTTCTGCTTGGAGATGTTATTGACACCAGATGAGGGTTAAACTTAGGTGAGGAAATCCTGAGAGGGAATTTGTATGCACAATTTTTGTTAGATCATAAAATTAATAGGTTGTGTAGAGGAGTGAATAGAGTGAACTGGACGGCCTAAAGCAAAGACTTGTCTCACTTTATGTTTATGCCAACTCGAATCACTTTACTAGATATATTTTTCTTATTTCTTTTCTTTACCTCTAGCGACTAAGTTTCTCTATATTACAATATGTTTCTTTTTTCTTTCATAGGTTAAACTTGTTGCACATGTCAATACTACAATGAAAGGAAAAGAAACCTCAATTTAAAGTATCCTCTTTTGATTTACTTTTAAGTCCGGTGCTTAGAAGTTGAAGCTATTCAAAACATGAAATTCAAGGTTGTGATATAAGCATTCGACAAACCCCTAATTATTGATCCCAGCCCACATGTTGGAGGGCAAAAAAGATTTATAATTTAGAAATCTCCTAAAAAGAAACCCACCAACACTGAAAATCCCCTAAAATTTTGTGGGCTTAGTGGGCCTATAGGCCCACGTTTAAAAAAAAAATTGATTTTTTTAAAACAAAAATCGATTTTTTTTAAACAAAAATTTTGACAATCTTTTTTTGATTTTTTCACCTATAAAAAATTTCATAAAAAAAATTATTTACAATTTTTTTTATTCAAGAAAAAAAAATCAATTTTTTTTCGATAATTTTTTATTTGTTTTTCTTACAATTCTGTAAGAAATTTTTTCAAAAAAAAATCTCAAAATTATCAAAATATTTGGGGCCTATAAGCCCCCTGAGCCCCCTCTCTTAAGCCCCATAAAATAATGGACCGAAATTTTAAAAAAATTATTTTGATAGGAAACGTAATATTGAGGGATTTATAAATAAATAAAAAATTTAAAGGAGCCTATTGGAGACTTTTTTGACAGCTCTAGGTATAAGTCTGCACTCTATCGTGTGAAATTAACTTTAACTAGTGAATTGAAAATTGAGATGGTCAAACTAATTAAAAAATGACACACTTTTTATTTTTTAATACCATTTTTTACGTAACATTTAATGCATATAAAATGTATTTGGAAATGGTAATTACAAAAATAAACTAAACAAAACTAGAGTTTATAGAAATTAAAGCATGAGAGAAGTTAACGTTACCGGCGCATAACTAATGACATTGCAAAATTAAAGCCAAGTGTATTTATTCATTAACCGTTCATTTATTAATTTAGTTTTTTTTTTTTTTTGAAGGAATGTATTAATTTAGTTGAGGTTCCAATTTCCCATGAATGGTGTCATGTAGCATTGCTCATTAAATAAAAACACGTTAAAAAAATTTGCTATCTAGAAACGCAAAGAAAGTGTGATTCGTTACTTGTAATGGAAAGAATGAATATAAATAATTTGACTAGTACAAAATTTTGAACAAAACAATACTCCATTAATTTTCTCGAAAAATAAAATAGGGATATTGATTAGAATTTAAAACTAAAATCAGCATTTTGGACCATACTATATAATTTCAAAATTTTGACACTGTCCATAGAACGGTTATTTTGGGATGCATAAGGAAGGAAGTCCACGAAACCTTGTCATGCAGATCTGAAGCGAAAAAAAAATAAAATTAATTGAAAAATAATATTTGTTATAATTTACCTCCTATGCTTCATTTCATTTTGATGCCCTTTTACATACAAGTGCAAATTGATTCTATCTGTCTCCCCCCACTCTTCAAATCTGCAGTGACAGGTAAAATATCTTGTGCCCAATCTTTTGATATTAAAATTTCAAAAAAATCCAATGCCCAATTTTATGAATTATCATCTTGTTATTTCATTTCTGATATTTGTAATTTACAGATCTAGTTTTAATTTAATTACATCTGCAGTTTGCTTGATTTTGATTCACTATGATTCTTGGCATATTTTCTTGAATTTTATTTCGTTGTAATCACGCCTGTTAAATGAGCATGCCATCGTATGAATGTCCATGGATTATATTATATTATATAATAATTATTTTTCAATTTTTGTTTGGGTGATTAGGAAGATATATAATACATAATTCACTATCAGTATGAGTATAATAATATCAAATTTGTTGAGGATGAACATTGTGGAAGGGGAAGGGGAAATTATTATTAATTACAAGTGTTTCAGATAAAATTTGAAGTATGTAATTTGAGATTAGGATGTGAAAATGTTGCATATGTTATGTATGATAAAAGGTGACAGAAGAAGAAAAAGGTGGGGTGCAATTAGAAAAGAGGTTGGTGAGAATGGATGAGTTTCCAGAGAGAGCAGAATTGAGGAGAATGCAGAGAGAACAAGAGAGGGAGAGAAGGCGCATACGCGACCGACAGAGGAGACAAGCAATGACAGAAGAACAAAGGGAAAGACACCTTGCGCGCCGCCGCAGAAACTACCAGCTTCGGAGACAAAGAGCTGCAAATTCTCATAATGTTCATGCTCCATTCATTCCTCTTCTTCCAAACAATCTTGCTTTTGAATCAAGTGCAGGTGAAGCTAGTACTAGTGATGAGTTTCAAGGAGTTACTTCTTCAACTTCACTAGACTATAGAGTCCTATCTCATGCTATTGGAACAGATCTTTCTCATGAAGGTGATATATTGTTATTCATAATCAATGACGTTCATTTTTTTTACTATGTTAAATTTCACATGTTGATTTTTTTTTGTTCTTTTAATGTTGCAATGTAAACAATAGGATCATCAATTAACATGGAAACTCTAGCTTGTAAGCTAAATAATTTACCAAGGCTGCGTCTAAATCAAATTAGACATCTTGCAAGAAACCTTATTGGTTCAGTGGTTGATACTGCTAGTAATCATCATCAGATTGCAGCTGAGTTGAAAACAAAGGAAGATGCATCAGTTGGTGATTTTGGTGAGTAGTTATTTGGGTAAAGAGAAATGTTTATTTTGCAATATTTGACATCTAGATTATTATTAGTTTGAATATGTTCTTGAAAAATTTCAGGTAGTGCAGCAAAATCGTTGCGTTTGAATTCTGTGAAGCGCCTTGCTCGATCCATAAATTCTCCTCCTTCTCCCATAGAGATTGCAATTCAGAAGGACAACAATTTGTCTTCTGAAGGGATTCATTTACTTGATAATGAAAATTTTACGGTCACTAGTTAAGGTGAAAGTGAGAGGTTCACCATGAGATAATTGAAAAACAGTTGCATACTAATTAAAGACTAGATTTACACATTATACATTATACATAGAGAAATTAAGGACACATTTGTTTTTTGGAAAACATTTTTTGATTAGTTAAATTTTTAAATTACAGGACTATATATGGTAGGATTATACATCACAGTGTTATCATTCTGTTGTTTTGCTTACAATGATTTTTGTAGGTGATTTTGTTGTTTGCTTACAAATATTTTTTAGGTGACGGTTTTGTAATTAAAAGAGAAATTAAGAAATAAAAATAGAAAAGATTTTATGTGTGGATTAAGTGTTTTTATTTTCTTGTATCAATTTGATTTTGCTTAAATAATTATGTCATAAGCATTCAGGTAAAGGGTTGTGATTAATTTTTAAGGGGAGAATGGTTGTGATGTAGCAATTCTCAGTTGATTTGATACATGACAGCCTTATTCTTATTGAGTAAATGTGAGTTTGGCATGGTAAATGTTTATTTCCCCCTTAGATCTTCATTTGTTTTTATAACAGTGAAGGATTTCATAGTTTATTTAAAACAAAATTTCACTAACTTAAAAGGTCTCTTTAAATGATAAAAATGTACCAGTTCATTTGAAAAATCACATTGTGTAATACGGTTGTAATATTACATTTGTGGTAATATCTGTAACATTTGTAATTATCGTGTAATTTACAAATTTTAAAAGTTTTGCATCCCAACACAGTAACAACCACAATATAATGAGTGTGATGGTTGCATCATCACTACGCAATAGATTATATAGCATTTACAGAAAATACTTTTCTATCTTTATTTTTAATAGATTTAGAGGCTATTTTAAAGTGATAATGACTTGGGTGATGAGTTAAATAACATATTTTAGAGGGGGGCGTATAGATGTTTAAGGAAAGTAATAGTAAGTAATAAATAATATTATTTAGACAAAATAAAACATAAACTAATATCGCGATAAGTGTAATAAGCATTTCAACAGACGTGATTTAAATTTTGCTAATGATTTTTTGGCTACTCCCTTTCTTCTAAATCATGAATGATTTCCTTCTACAAAACTTGTGAATCCACTATATATATGTTGAGTAGGATGTCTTTATAGGTCTTGGAGACAACAAGCTCTATGACCACATCCTCACCAAACAGGATGTTTGAATTTTCTTAGAGCTCTTACAAAGAATATATTCTTCTTGGCGTTGAACTTTATGCAAAAGGCTAATAGAGCTCATTTTTTAGTAATTCCTCTTATCAACCATGATAATTTTTTTTCTTTATACTAAAACCATGATAAAGTTATTGTCAATAAAAAAACAAGATAAAGTCGCACCCTCAAATATATACGGAGGGGTGAATTACTTTATGATGAATTAAAATTAATTTTATTTTGTCTATAAAATTTATTTTAATTTAAAATTATACAATATGGGATAAGGTAATATTTACAATGCTATGATTCGTAATTTTTTACTCTAAACTTGATTTTTACAATTAAATTGATCGTTTATTTCAGTTTTATGTGAATATATTTAAACAAAAATAATCTTGCATTCTAACAAATGAAAAGTTCACTGTAAAAAAAAACCTAGTCAAAATTTATCATTTGAGATACATTATTTTTCATATTTAACTTTTTGTTAAGTAAATCTAAATTTTAAAGTTAATTTTATTTTACAATCAATATTAGAGATCTTTTTTTTTAAATAAAAAATATTAATTATTAATTTTAGTAGAGAGAAGAGTTGAACTTATGAATTATTTGTGATATCAACCCCGCTAATATTACCAATTTTTTTAAGAGTAAGAAAGAAATGTCGTTTTATACTTTCATATAATTTTTTTAAATAATTTACACTAATGTTATGGTCTTTATTTTATTTTATTTTCCGTTATTAGTATACTTCACAAAAACTATATGAGTATAGTGGTTATGTTTTTTTTTTTATGTCAAAATAATTGCATTATCAGCACACACTTACCCAGTTTTACTTGTTTTACTTTGACTAACTGTTTTGTACTGAGTCAAAAAAACACTTAATATGATTAAAATAAATATATTCATCCAACGAACACTAAGAAGTAAGTAAGTGGAAAGAACATCTTATGAAACTGATCTGAGTAACTATACTGTAGTCTACAAATAATACTCAACAAGCTTTCATAGCTTAGTTGGTTAGAGCACCCGTTTAGTAAGCGGGAGGTCTTGAGTTCAACTCTCAATGAAAGCAAAATAGTTTTTTTAATTCATTAAATAACCAACATATTTATTTATAATTTTTTTTTAATTCATTACCTAACTAACATATTTATTTTTATTCAATTAAATGACTCACATGTTTACTTATTTAGTAAATAAATATTGTTCAAAAAAAAAAGTTGCACGCAATCTAACACA
Source organism: Cicer arietinum (assembly GCF_000331145.2). NCBI lineage: Eukaryota > Viridiplantae > Streptophyta > Magnoliopsida > Fabales > Fabaceae > Cicer > Cicer arietinum. The sequence continues at coordinate 6,260,372 of NC_021160.2, read as the reverse complement.
ACATCATGTTTCATTCTAAAAGAATACAAGTGATACATAAGTACTCCTAAAAGCTGGGCCCCTCTCTTCTCTGAACTCTTTTAAATCCACATTCATCAGATGAAGCCAGTTTAATCAATAACAGCTTTTGATTTAGAATAAAACATCAAAATTACATTGACATGGCCAGTTTAGAAAAAATTCTAATCTACATTTCCTTATAATTAGCAGGACTTGGCAAACCATATCTAAACATCAAGTTACAAGAGGCAGAAACCAACGCATGCAGCTGCTAAGAAAACTGCATTTATATATGTGAGCCGCATTCAACCTCCTTCTTAGATTCCAAGACATTTCTTGCCGCTTCAATGGCTACCTGTCCATTGACATAGTGCTGCCGACACACTGGCATGTAGACGTCCACTCCACCGATCAACTCAACCTCTGTATCTTGTGTCTTCCTCAGGGTAAACGAAGCATTCTTCCCACATATTTCACATCGAGCAGTTAACTTGGTTATAGAATCGGCAAGAGGAATTATATCAAGGACAGAACCAAACCTCTTCCTGTCAGTGAATGCAGAAATACTATCAGATGATGATGTGAAAACACTGCCAGTAAATATATGAATGAAATAATTGACCATGACCATGACCATTATCAAATCCGACAATTTGTATGGCATGGAATGGAATAATTGAAGTCAATTTTTGGAGGGTTTTGGTGTATCGTTTGTCATTCGATGCTGAAAATCAACTTGCAAGTGTAAGTAATAATACCTCAAATAGTCACCGTCTAATCCTGCAACTATTACAGTTTTTCCATCATGATCAGCAGCTTCGCGGCAGAAATCATAAAGGTCTTCAAAGAATTGAGCTTCGTCGATGCCAATCACGTCCAGCTGTCAACATCTATCACTTATGAGAGTCAAACAAAATGCATGCAGCAAACTAGTAAGGCTTGGAAGGGGAAGGGGGAAGAGCAAAATCATCAATAGCCATGCATTACACAAACCAATCATATAGGTACATATTGCAATACTTCAAAGCATGATAAATACCTTCTCATAAGCATCAACTCCAAACTTCTGCTTGAATGATGACAAGTTTGAAAGTGCCCAACATGGTAATTTTGCACCATCGTGTGTAACAATTGAATCTAATCCATATCTAGTATCCTTGCTTGATTTAACTATTGCCACATTTCTGCATCAAAGAAAAATGAAATGTTAAATCATATACCTAAAAAATAAGGCTATTGCCAAACCACATTGTGACTTTCCTAAAAGATAAACCAAAACTATGGAGTTCTTACACATCCACAAAGTAACCACAGCAACATAATACATCCACATAGTTCATGAAATCATTACCATCCAGGGATGATATGTCCGTTTGTGGAGCAAATTAGCAAAGCAAAGAAATGTATGATTAAAAAATTGTAGGTTAGATTTTTTATTAAGTATGCAAACATTTCATTACATTTGTCATGGGCATGTTGTGTGTGAATAACCTATATTTCATTACTCCTTGGTAGACGGCCAATAATTTACTTCAGGGTATTGCCAAAATTAAATCAGCTTTAGATGTTAAGAAAAGTAGAAAAGTAAAATAAATTATTTCTAATGAACTATAAATTATAAATTAACTCAAACATTTAGAGTCATTAGCATACACTGACTAGAAAGTCAAAAAGCACTGACATGCATGCATATGTGAAATTGTGAGTCTATGAAACTGATTTGTCCCTGAATCTACCTATCCTGCATGCATCTTATCAAATCAATAATATTGATTTAAAAAATCAATATGTTCAGAGAAATAAATCTTAATGAGATCCTCTAAGAGGATGAAGAAATTAATCGAAGAGTATCACAAAATATGCAGGACACCCAGGAATTCACTTCAAACGTGAATAAATTAAAGCAATTGATTAAACTAACTGTCTTACTTACAAACTCTAGATCCTTTTGTAAACTCTCTTCACAGGTTCCGTGGAAGAAAGAAAAAAGATACTAGTTGGCTACCACCCAATAGCTTGCCAAATGCAGAAACTTGGAAGTGTATGGCTAACCTAATAATGAAAATTGTGCAGCATAGAAGGAACATTATTCCCAAGGAGCTGAATATTGTACATACTAGGACAGCACAACGTCTTGTTCCATGTGCTTCAGTGTCCTGTTGCAAAGAACTCAGCAGCTTTCCTTGCAAACGGGAACATGTTTGAATCCCTAAAGAAATTGTGTATAACTCATCAAGGACATTGCAAATTGTCTCAACCAAAACTTTAATCAGCAGAAATTTATATCCCTTGTTTTCTGCGGCGTAAGTTACGCATTTATCAGTTTCTACTTAAGTCAGGAATATAGCCTGCATCCTTTAATATAGAGGTAATATCTCTAATTACCTGATAAATCTCATCAGTTTGTCGATGAGATTTATCACCTTTTAAGAAGAAACAAACCTCCTTTTGCATCTCAATTCTGCTATAACCAGGCTCCTTGGCCATCCCTGACTCCCTCAGCGAAGCCCTAACCTCCTCAACATTATCCCACAAACCAGAGGAGGCATAAGCATTTGCCAAGACAACATACTTTCCGGCATTTACATGTTCAAATTCAAAATACTTCTTCGATGCAATTTTTAACAAGTCTAAGTCACCATGAATCTTACAAGCCCCAAGCAAGGCACCCCATATCACTGAGTGCTCTTTACAAGGTGACTTTAGAACAAATTCATAAGCCTCTTTTAACTTTCCAGAACGCCCTAAAAGGTCAACCATTGCTGCATAATGTTTAGCTTGAGGAACCATTTCATACTCTTTTATCATTGATTGAAAATATTTATGCCCTTCATCAATCAAACCCGCATGGCTACAAGCAACCAAAACTGCGAGAAAAGTAACATAATTCGGTCTAAAAGATTCAGATATCATTCTATGAAAAGAATCTAAAACCTCCACGACTCTTCCATGTTGACCATACCCAGATATCAGAGTAGTCCAAGTTATGGTATTTCTGGTCAAACATTTATTGAAAAGCATGCGCCCATCACAAATACAACTGCATTTAAAATACATGTCTATTAATGCACTGTTGACTACAACATTGTCCCCAATTTGACACTTCAACATTACACCATGCACTTGCCTCCCGGGTTCTAATAACGCCAAAGTTGCACAGGCTCTAAAAACCGATGCAAAGGTATACTGATCAGGTCTCAAACCAGCCTGTCTCATCCTACAAAAAGTTTCCAATCCAACTTCTTCAAGGCCCTTTTGAACATAGCCAGCTATGATTGCATTCCATGCAAACAAGCCCTTCTCCACCAAGTTATTAAATAGAAACTGGGCAGTTTCTAGACATCCTGATTTTGCATATAATATCAACAATTTGGTCTTTAAATATTCATTGGGAACATATCCAACAACAATCATGTGAGCATGAATTCTTCTCCCCCTCTTATACTGTTTCCAGAATATACATTCCTGCAGCATCAAAGAATAGGTTCTCGGATGCACTGAAAACCCACTGCAGTACAAGAGCCTAATTGCCTCCGCCAACCTTCCAGATATACACAGACCTTGCAAAACCTTATCCAAATTCGGAGTATTTTCTGCAACAAGACTTGACCTGAAAGCTGAGAATATCTTACCAGTGATGATTACAAGTTTACAACTAACAATAGCATTCCAAGGCAAAAGTTGCTTTCATTCATATTTAAGGCTTTGTTTGCATAAACAGTTTAATTAAACACTTCATAAAATAAAGTCAAAGTGTTTTCATATAAACTATCTTAAAGAGTTAGTGGAAGCTGTTTGAATAAGCTCTCTTAAATGATCTCACAAATGCTTATACTAATGGAAGCTCAAATAAGTCAATCCAAACAGACCCTAGAAGTACAAAACACACAATGATTTGGGACATCAATGCTTTTAGTTTTACAATAGTAAAAACAATTTTGCTAGTTACACCCTTTTATTTCTACTTACACCCAAAAAAGTAACCTTTTACAGGTGAACCGAATTCACTATGTTTTTAAACTGAAGTCAAGTATATTAAAAACTACTAATTTGCACACTAGTAAAAACAAATTTGTAGTAAAAATTACTAATTTGCACACATTATTCTCCTTAACTGTTCAACAATCAATTATTCAAGCGGAGAAAATAGAAAATTGCACACTTGATGATAAACAAATTAAAATAAAATAAAAAGTATTTTGAGGAGAGGGTTTGACCTGCCACTGTCAGACTCGGATTGAATCCGGCGGATAAGAGAGGAGGTTTTTCCGGCGAACATGGGGCCCACTATAACGTGAACTTCACCCGATATAGATGCCGATGCTTGCAAGTTACGATTTTGAGATGGTGAAGTGAAGTTAGAGGATGAATTGAAGGGTTTAGTGGTTGGGTTGAGAAGAAGAGGGTTTGAAAATCGAGATGGGTTGTTGCGGAAAAGGATGGTGAATTGACGAGGGCATGAAAAGTGAGCGAAAGAAGAGAGTTTAGGGAAATTGGGAGACAAAGATGAAAACTTTGGGTTTAGAATTGATTTCATTGTATGAGTAGAAATGGATTGTAGGAAGAAACAAGGGTTTATGTGGAACAAGGGTTTTGCAATTATCCCCTTTTTTATTTAGGAGTAGTAATTTGGCATTTTATGTCATGCTGTTTTCTCAGGGTTTTCGCATGGAGGGAAATTATTTAGTACACTACCATTGATGTATTTGAGCATTCATTCCTCAATTTACCATCAAATTAAATAAACATTTCATTATAGAGTCACAAGTGTTGAGAATGTTTTGTAAATAAGTGTTTTTTCATTTTATTCAAGTAGACTAATGATTATTCAAATTCACACATCTTAAATATAGAGAAATAAAAAAATTTGAATTTAAATTCAGATTGTCGTATAATATATTAATGTTTTTATAACTATCGATTGAGATATAAATGTTTTTATATATTGGTTAATAATCTTGGTCTATGAGTCATAATATAAGTCTATCGTTTTTATTTATGTATTATTATTATATAAAAGAAAATCAATTTAGGTAGAGCCATTTATTTCACAAATTCATTTTCTTCCACTTATTTTTAAGAGATGTCATGTGTTCTATTAGTCTATTGTGTGAGCTATGCATGGTTGCTACAACTTCGAGTTCCATTTCTAACCACTTTTTCTTTTTTTGATGACAATTGAAGGTTTCAATTGTGGGCACAAACACTTAGGTTATATACCATGATCAGTACCAACTTTTATAGACTATATAGTACATAACTAGCTCATTATTTTTGTTTAATTGAACCAAATGAAGGGAAAAAAATATACCAAATTAAAAACAAATAATAAAACGGATAAGATTTGTTTTCTTAACATTCATCGTTTTGTTATGCACAATGTTATCTCCAACTTTTGCATAGGAGATAATGGGACACATTGTCATCATAGTTGGCTTATGGCTGTTTCCAATAATTTATCCTATATTATATAATACATCACTAACTACGATTTTAGGCATTACTATTTAATTTGGTTAAACATTCATATGGCTAGACTTAGCACCGATCTTATCACAAACAAAGCTAAATGGAACAATAAGACATTATTTGACCCTATCCACCATTATTACCTGGCACGTGGAAATTTCAATTATACCAAAATCTTTATATGAAAAAATAAATTACAACCCTGATTCACTCACACACGAGCCTTGAAAGGAACCTCTTTGTCACATTGTGGTGATGAAGGGTGTAGATTAAGATTATAACAACTATAGGGAAAATATATTGCATCTTTCACGGTTCACCAATCACCATATAGAACCAACCTTGCTCACCTTCCTCATCCAAACACGTTAGGCAAAAGGATTACTTGTCTTTCATGCCACTAGTATACTATCCTTTATATCCGCTATACTTTTGTGGAACCAAATATATAACTACTTTTCTATATTTTTGGGAACAACACAACGGCTACAACATTAAAAAAAGCCTATGAAAAAATTATATAAGAAAATACAAGATAGAGTAAAAGTAGAATTTTATCTTACCTTACCAACTATTTGTGCACCTTATGATAACGAGTATTAATAAATGGTTGTTTTTTCTGCAACTCCAGCTTCTCCTCCCGTAATTGACCATTTGGGTACAAAAATTAGCACTTAAAATTCCCCACACACACACATTATAGTTTAATTAATTATCAAAAAAATTATATAGTTAGTTTCAGTGTACTGTAGGGGTGGTAAAAAAAGTTAAAAGTCCTTTTCTTTTTACATTTCAATTTAAAAATACGGTTAGACTTAGTTGAGACTCGAATAGATCAATTTTAAGAAAAAATATTTAAATTAATTTTTTTTTGAAAAATGAATATGATAATTTATTCATTTCAATTCACTTAAAAACCCTAAAAAAACTTAAAATCACTAAATTAGAAAAACACATGAACACTTAAGGTTTTGTTAAACCTACTGCGAGCGACACCATTTTTTCCTCTAATGTGGTGTTATATGATGTATACCTTAGTAGTTTGGGAGATCTATCTATTTTCATATATTTTATTTATTATTATTGTTTCAAAAGAGGGTTCAGCTGAGCCATTGGCTCTTTTAATATAGAGTGGACGAACCATACTTAAAAAATGATGCTCATCAAATCTCTTATGTTTAAATTTTTATAAAATTTTAATTTCTGATAGTGTACAATACACTACTGAATCATAATTTTTAGTAATGCATTGGAGAGCGGATAAACAAATACATAGAATTGAATGAGTATCCACTACTTAAATATTAACGACACATAATAAATGGATCGGTCCATATTGATTCATGTATACACCTTGACCCACATGAACCAAATCGGACCGGCCCATTTTTATTTTACAGCTTTATTTTTAAATATGCTATTAAATCAAACCTTTATTAATAGGAAAGAAGCAAATAAACTACTATATAGCCAATGAAAAAAAAAAGGAGAATACTAATAAAATATGAGACGGATCATAAAGGAGCAAGAGGCTAGGTGTGGTCATCAATTTACAAAGCAATAAGATTTTTTTTTGGTGAACTAAAGCAATAAGATTTTTTTTATTCTCCTCAAAAAACATTTTTAAAAAAAAATTAAGTAATAAGATATTATTATTAATTTTTGACATATAGATATTATTTTTGTGAAATGAGGAAATAAAGCAATAAGATTATGCACATGCATTATACAAAATGTATTCTTTTTTTTTCTCTTCTACCTGTGTTATTCTTCGGATGAGTGGTTGCACAAGCAATCCCTTCTGTCATTAGCACATAACATAACCCTACTTTATTTTTAATTATTTTTTAAATTGAAAGTTGATAGAAAGGTGTTGTTGTACAGCAACCACTCATATATTATATTTTTATATTAATATTTGTGCCCATTCCAACTTGTTGATTGATTTTGCCGGTTCACCTCAAAATTAATGACAATTCCCAAAATAGTCCAATTTACCACGATCTACTTGTTCATCATATTACATCACATTATCATCACCATCACCATCGTCTATTTCATCTAACTTTTGCTTTCTTTGACCTCAAGCAATGCTGCAAAATCTCTATTTCTTTCTAACTCAAAATCTACCTCATATTAGCAACGTTTTGCCACATTAAAAACGGAGCTATAAACGCTGACTTTATTACGGATTAATTTTTGCTAAGTCACACTTTTGTGCTATAATTTTGATGATTTTAAACTTTTTTATTTTATCCCAAAACTTAATTTATTTTTAATTTTCACTATGCTCTTGAAAGTTGAAATACTTCATACTTTAATTATATATTTTTACTAATAATTATAACAAAATTTATATCAAAATTAAAATGATATTTATTATCAGACGATTCACTAGAATAATTGAGATTAATAGTAAATAATAAAATAATTATTATTGATAAAAATTAAATATTAAGGATATTTTAGTTAGTGTAATTTTATTATTATTTTTTTAGTTTTAGTGTAACTTTATTATAATTTTTAAATTAAAGTGCAAAATCTTAAACCACCTAAGTTTTAGAACCAAGAAAGTAATATACTACTTGGGAAGCATGTGGATATAAGTTAAATTTCTTGTCAATATATAAATATAAATGGAACTACATTTGTTAAAAATGTCAATATTTTTTAAATAAATCTTATACATTAAAAAAATAAATTATTGACCTGTGAATGTGAAACCGAAATATTGAGCGCATAAATTTATTTGTACAAGGAGTGAGAAGCTCCGCACAATGTCTAAAAATTATTATTATTATTTATTTGTTTTATTAAAATAAAATTTAATTCTTCATAAAATCAGAAAGAAATAGGGTGTGCAAGACTATCATGAATATTTTATTTAAAAGAAATGAATAAAACATTTTTTTCCCTCTAAAATAAAAAACTTGAGAAATGGCTAATGGGCAGTCACCATCTTCTATCCTTTGGTTTTTCTTGCACAAGAGGATAGATATATAGATGAGATACCTCTCTCTCTCTCAATAAATAAATAATAAATTTTTTTAAAAAATAAATACAAATTTATATATATAATGTGATACAAATTCCTTTTTTGCTCATTCATATCTCTTTCTCTGTGTGATACACACAACTTTCATTCATTCATTCATTATATATATATATATATTTATCTGCTTCAATCAACGGTAATTGTTTGCAAGAGCTAAAGAAGAAAAAAAAAAAAAAAAAAAAAGAGGGCCTCTCGCCCTCTCTCCTTGTTATGCTTTCTCTCAGATCTTAGATTTCATCAATTTCTCATCTGGGTTGTCTTCATTTGGTAAACTTTTCTCTCCAACATCTTCAAGTTTTATGCTTTTATCGATTTTTTATTCTGGGTTGATCTATTAAGGATCCATCGAAACACCCCAATTCACTACAATTGTTTGTTTGTTCTATCCTATGATGATTCTTTTATCTTACATAGACAACATCATCGGTTTCTGTAAAGTTGTCTGAAAACATAGATTTAGTTTTCTGCATGTTTTAATTTTATTCCTCTGTTGTTCAATCAGCATTATCATGTCTTGTGTTTGATGATTGTTGTTTCATTGAATTTTATGTTGTCTAGACATATAGGACATGGATACAAGGTTTTGTGTTTGTATGGAGATTGTATTGTATGAGTATGATATGAGTCACTAATTTGAATTTGGATCCGATTTGTTTTATTTTTTTATTTTCCTTTGCTGTTTCTACTTTTGTTATTGGATTGTTTGAATGGTTATTGGAGAAGAATTATGCACTTTTTTATGACTTTATTTTGTGGATGTAAATTATGGTTAGAAGAAATTGAATTGATTGGAGTGTGTGAAAGTGCAGGGTTGAAATGGACCCTGGGAAGCTATTTATCGGCGGGATTTCCTGGGACACAAATGAAGACCGACTCAGACAATATTTTCAGAACTTCGGTGATGTAGTCGAAGCTGTGATTATGAAAGATCGCACCACGGGGCGTGCCCGTGGTTTTGGATTTGTTGTTTTTGCCGATCCTTCTGTTGCTGAACGAGTTGTTATGGAAAAACATGTCATAGATGGTAGAACTGTGAGTTTGTCCATCTCTGTTAATTTATTTATATTATTACTTTAGAGTATCTGTGCTAAATTGTCACTGTTGTATCACTTTCTTTTTGCGACAGAGTGATTTGTGAAATTATGATTCATTGTTCCCTAACAGAAAAGATTGATGAAATCATGAAAGTGAGTTTATTATTTCAGTAGAAGATTCAGATGCATTTTGCTGTGTTATGATGCAACTTCAGTTTAGAATAAGAGGTTGTGGTGAAAATTACAAATAGTATTGGTTTGCAAAGAAATTTGATTAGATTTTGAAGTTTTGATTTTCTTGCAAGATACAATTGAGCATTAAATATGTGAATGAGAGATTTAATATGACATGTTCATGGTGATGGTAGTTTAAAGGTCTTACTCAATCGTTGAAGCAATTTTTAAAGGGTAGTTGGCATGATAACAATGGCTAGACAAAAATGTATTAGACAGGTAATTGATGCTTCAGGTGTTAAGGCAATATGCATCACTTGATGAAGATCATAATTAAATAAACCAGTGTAGTGAAAAATTCTTATCCGCCAAATTATTATTTGCATTGGATTAGGGAAGGGGTTGAGTATTGTTCATGTTATTCTGTTTCTGTAAGCTAACTGCTACATTAAAATTTTCCGTGAAGATATAGTTTCCATGTAATTCCTAATCAAAAGGGTAACCTTATATTTGAGCTGTTGAATCATTTTGTGAGAAGCTTTAGTGAAACATAGTGAAAATAATATATTTGATGAAAACAGATAGCAAAGTCATTTAAAGTTTTTCCTTTCCTTTTTCTTCTTTATCGATCAAAAGCTCAATACTAACAAGTAAAACTGAAGTAGTCTGTTAGCTTCTTCTTGAGGAGTAGAGATAAATAAGAAGAAACTTGAAAAGACCGTATAATTTTGAGTCTCAATTCTCTAGTAGTCTGAGTTGTTAGCGATCTCAATTCTTAATAGCCTAATACAATCTTTTAACTCCAAATCCTGATCAGTGATCTCTCTTGTGTCTTATAGTCTATGATTTGTACAGTGCCCTGCTTAATTATGATTCCGTCTATTATATTATTAGATTGAGCTTTATTGTCATGTATTTCACATGCAGGTTGAAGCAAAAAAAGCTGTTCCTAGAGATGATCAGAACGTGTTTAGCAAAAGCAACAGCAGCGGTCACGGGTCACCTGGTCCTGCTCCTATACGCACAAAGAAGATATTTGTTGGAGGTCTAGCATCCACGGTTACTGAGAGTGATTTTAAGAGTTACTTTGATCAATTTGGAACAATTACTGATGTTGTTGTGATGTACGACCATAACACTCAACGGCCACGGGGTTTTGGATTCATCACATATGATTCTGAGGAAGCAGTCGAGAAAGTGCTGCACAAAACTTTCCACGAACTTAATGGTAAAATGGTTGAGGTTAAGAGGGCTGTCCCAAAGGAATTATCTCCAGGTCCAAGTAGAGGCCAGCTAGGTGGATTTAGTTACGGTATTGGTTTGAGTAGAGTTAGTAGTTTTTCTAATGGTTTCACTCAGGGATATAATCCAAGTCTCATTGGAGGACACGGATTTAGAATAGACGGTAGAATGAGTCCTGCTAATGTTGGCCGTAGTGGATATACTCTTTTCAGTCCTAGTTATGGGACAGGACTCAACTTTGAGCCACCATTGAGCCAAAATGAAAATGATAACTTTACGTCTAACTTTGTCATGGGACGGGCGTTGAGCTCTCCATACAGTGCAAGTCCGAGCAGGTACAATAATCCCATGGGGTATCCTGGTTCAAATGTTGGCAACAATTCAGCCATAAGTTCCACAAGTCAGAGTTTGTGGGGTAATGGGAATCTTAACTATGCTAATAACCATGCAAGCTCTGATGCTTTTGTTGGTTATGGAAGTGAAAATTCAATGGATTCTTTTGGTAATATTGGATCACTTTGGAGTACCTCTGTTGGTACTAATCAAGCTGGAACTATTGGCTCTGGATATGGTAAGAGCAGTCTTAATTATAGGCTTGGAGATATGATTTTAGGGTCAAAAGCAGTAGGTTATGGAAAGAACAGTGAAAACATTGTTGAATCAGATTCATCGTTTGCTTTCTCAAATGGCGGTTACGGCGAAGCATACAAAAATTCTTATGAAGCTGGGCCATTTTATCAAGACCATACTTGGAGATCAACAACTTCAGAACTTGAGGATTCTGGTTCTCTTAGTTTTGGTCTTGAAAATGCTGTTTCGGATTTAATGCGCAAAAGCTCTGGTGGTGGTCACATTGGGGCTTATGCTGTTGCTAATAGACAATCAAACAGAGGTAGAACGCTTTTCTTTTTATTATCATTTTAAAATAAAGAAGTTCTTCATTTGTTTAAGGTTTCATACTCACCTTGCCATAGCTAAGTTGATTCATGTTTAGAGTTTATACTCGATTAAGGCTCAAAACATGATGTTAATATTATGATAAAAGTTTCATATTTTTGTTTTATATTCATATATACTGATTGTTGTAGTGTCCCTTAGAGTCTTGTCAACAATACCAGTGTGTGCAAAGTGCGGATACACGAGTTACTAGTGAATTAACTAGTTTAATTAGGTCATGTTATCATTATAATTTGAGTTGCAGTTCAATTGTGTGTCTGAGCATGTGCTTCAGATTGTAATCTTCTATAAATGAAATGAAAGACAACATATTATGAGAGTCTAGAATTCAAATTGTAACTGACTTTGTGTTCCCTCTCCATCATTTCCATATGATTATTTTGGATGCTTAATTATATGTTCTTTTACTTAAATCAGAAAAGTTCGGTGATACAAAGCTTGCATGTACTAATGTGTTTTTTGAACATGTCTTCAGGAATTGCTGCCTAGGAAGGTTATGTCACGGAAAATGCTTGTGTTTCGATGAGGTATGTCTGACAGAGAAGATGAATGAATATGAAAAGCATAAATCTTCTTGTTTCGAGATACTTTTGATGCTTCTAAAATTTCAGTTAGAGCCAATTGGTTTGGCTGTGTTGAATAACTTGCAAATACACAAACTTTACAAGGGATTTATTACTATAAGGGTTGGTTGAGTGTGAAATATAGGTTTTCTTTCTTTGGGATTTTCAGACTTGTAATCAGGTTATAGGGATTTACTCTCTCTCATGACAGAGAGTAATACACAAAAAGAAGAAGACCTACCCTTTTATTTTCTTTTGTTATTTTTTTCCCCTCTTAATTTGGGCTAGTAGAATTGGACCATTGTTGCCAATCTTGGCTGGTATCGTTTAGTTATCTCATCTTCAGTGTTTTGATTTCTCAGAATCTGTAAAAGATACATGATATTATTATCATTGGAATGTTCATCTAGGTTCCATAAAATGTTAGCTGATTCATCTTCTACACAATACAATATTTTTTTCCTTCTTGTGCTAGTATAAGCTTATTTTATGAATTATGTATGATTCATCTCCTGCTTATCTTCCAACAATTTGTGTGTGTATCATTTTCATTGTTTCATCCCATTCTAAAGTTAAAACAATAAAAAATAATTTGATGATATCAATGAGTTGTAGCTCGTTATTTTGTATAGTTATGTCAATATTTTGTGAGGTTATTGCCTGTGACACTAATACACTTATCTTTGCTCTATAAGGCTCTTCTGTTTTCTTAAAAAAGTATACAAAACTTCAAACTTGTTATTTTTTTTGTTAGGAAAAGAACTTCACTCTTTCTATCTAGATAATGAAAGTACTATTTATAAATAAAAAGGCTAATGGTGTATCTAGCACCAGCTTTAAAGGTAATTAGTGTAATTATATTCCTTTCCTTTTAGAGTGTCTGTGAAAGTGATTAAAGATGTCATTTCAGATAGGGAATTCCTATCTCACTTCTTTTCCCTCTTTATTTAAGAAACAAGTCCCTTTAAATCCAATAAAAAATAGACCTTGCATTTTCAGTGGCCACCATTATTTAATTTCATTTTGTACCTTAAATATAAGCATATGAAGCACATGGGTGAAGAATGAAATTCCAACACACCAAGCGTTTTCCCCTTTTATTTTAAATTAACAAATAGTTGTACAATTTAATAAATAAAACATAGGCAATTCAATGGAGCAAGTGGTTGAGTGCTTGAAAAATGTTTGAGGGGTCTCAACTCTCATTCACACATACAACACGGGTAGGTGGGCCAGGAGTAGGGGTACTTTTACAATATAAATGAAATACGGGTGAGAGTTTCAAAATGTGGTGGTGTAGATATCAATTTTGTCAGTTGACACAGTTCAACTGAAATGGCATTCCTTATCCTCACCCCATCCTTGTCTCCTTGAATTTATAATAACTTATTTTTTAGAGAATCTCTTCGGTTTTTTCTTTTTTATTATTATATTTATCTTTTTTTAAACTCTCCATTATATTCTATATTAAAATTTATATATTAATTTTTTTTTTTAATTTTAAACAGATTGCATCTTCGACCTGCGACTATTTATAATCTTTTAAATTTTTTTTACTTTTTAACTTTTCTGCGGTAAGAGATTATAGACTGTCGCATCTCAAGGATGTGATCTCAAAAAAAATCATCCTTCAAATGGTCACAAGTGCGGGAATATGATTTTTTGAAGGTAAAAAGAAATAAGATATTTTAGTATATAAATTTCAACGTAGATTATAATAGAGTTAAAAAAAAAAATCATTTACATGCAAAAAAGAAACCTCTTCTCTCATTGAAATATTATTTTCAATCCGTAGAAGTATATTTTTTAGGCTAAATTACATTTGTAGTTCCTTAACTTAGTTTCAGGTAACGTTTTAGTCCTTTATCTTTTTTTTTTCTTCGATTTAGTCCTTTATTCCTAACAACATCAAATAAAGTATGAAAATATGAGTTTATTTGAAGATTTGCTTTACGAATTTGATGAAATTTGTATTATATTGAAGAATATAATTAATTTTATGAGTTTTGATTGAAACTTTTTTTGAATTTTTGTATAAAAAAGGATAACATTGTTGAAATTTTAAAACATAAAATATCAAATTGTCACTTAAAATTAAAATAAAGGACTAAGTCGAAAAAAAAAAAGATAAAGAACTAAAACGTTACCTGAAACTAAGTTAAGGAACCACGCATGTAATTTAGCCTATTTTTTAATATAAAAAATTTAATTCACTGATTTAGATATATATTATAAAGACTTTTAAAAATATAGAGAGTGTTAAAAAATTATCCTTTTTATTGTATCTCTTATTTATCCTTTTCACTTGAACCACCAAAACTAACCTTGTATTATATATATATTATTTTATATTTATCAATTGATCTAAAGTACATTAATTTATCAAATGCAGATGCTTCAAATTCAAACATCTATTTTTTTTTCTCGAGTCACCTAACTTATCTTTTTAAAGAAAACACCTAACTTATTTACTATCAATAGTTAGTTATGAGCTTATTATATGAATAGTTAATTATGATCTTCATTTTCAAATCCATATGACTTTATCAAATCCATATGAGCTTATTATATGAATAGTACATTATATTTTCTATGTGAATATATCATTTTATATTTGTCGATTGATTTAATTACTAACCGTACATACTTTATCAAATCCAAATACTTAAAACTCAATCATTTATTTTTTAAGAATCGCATAAGTTATCTTTTTAAAAAATATCACCTAACTAATTTACTATATTAAAAAAAAAACTAAGTTATTTTCTATCAACAATTAATTATGAGTTTATTTGCTATTGAGTAATTAATCTCCTATTCTCTTATCTAGTTATTTTTGTTATATCAATTTAAAATTGAATTTAATTGCAGTTTTGGTTCTCTTATTTTAACTAAACTACGAAAGTAGTCTCCTAATTTATTTATCTTCAATTTTGGTCATCAAACATAATTTTGATTTAAAATTTGATGAAGTGTCATTTTTTAAAGCCACACTACACTATTTTATAATTATAGATTTCAACTACAATTGTTGCACTACGAGATTTTGAGACATGGTGTGACTTAAATAAACGCAAAAAAATGAAGTTATATTTGTATGAAAATATTTATAATTCTTACACATGATTGAAAAAATAATTAAAAAATTTGAAAGATATTTATCTTTCAAAACCAATGACCAAAGAGTAATAAATATAAATAATAAATACGCGAATAAACTGATTTTTTTTAAAGAGTGTGAAAATTCAATAAAAATCATTACATCTTTCCTGTTCCTAAAAAACTAATTCACATATTGAGATGAATGTGTATCACAAAAATGATCCAATTAGATGTTGTCTTGGTGAATTCTCCCTTGATAAATCAATCAATTTATATGCTACATAAATATCTCATTCTCAAAATATATAGGTTCAAAAAAAATCAGTAATTGTATTTTATTGGTGAACTGGTAAGAGAAATTTGAATGAATCGGTTTTTTATTTTGATTTTAGCAACCGAGTAGGACATGAAGATCTTGCTGCATTCTATTGCAGCGAGCGAAACCTCACATTTACAATGGTGCCACGCTCTGTTGAACGATAGAGGAAGAGATGAAGAACATTTGGTGCAGAGTATCTATGATAACATCCAGTGGAGACGCGGTGATAGACGAATCGAACGGTAAAAAATAACGTTCCACAGTAGAGCACTTATGATGACTGTCCACCGTAGAAAGCGCCTTCTTCCACCAACCCTCAAAACAATTGAACAGAAAGCAAGTCTGAATTCAACTACTACTCTACTCTTTCATTCTCCTTTTCTTTTCAATTTACACAACACCAACACCAACACCAACACCTTATCAACTCATGGACTCACTCAACCTCCCGCCGGTAAAATTCTTTTACGGTGCTTCTTTTCTCTTAATTAATTAATTATTTATTTAATTAATCTCATTGTCTTTATCTTTAGCTTGCTTCGCCTTCAACTGGAAGTGAAGAAGTTACGAGAACGAGGAAGAATGCGACGTTAATCTGTATTCCTATAATGGCTGAAACTATTCAATTAATGATAGCTGATATACAAAAAGCTAAACTCAATGGAGCAGACGTTGTAGAAATACGATTAGATTATCTAACTACTTTCCATCCTTATCAAGATCTTAACTCTCTTATTCAACAACACCATTCTTTGCCCTTATTATTCACTTACAGGTATGCTTTTTATTTTTGTTTATTTATTTATTTATTTATTTATTTATTTATTCATGTCAATTTCATTTAATCAAAACTCTATAGGCCGAATTGGGAGGGTGGAAAGTATGACGGTGATGAAAATCAACGGTTCGATGCATTACGGTTAGCCATGGAATTGGGAGCTGATTACATTGACATTGAACTTAAGGTTCTTTCTTTTCTCTCTCTCTCTTTTTTTTCCTTCTTTGTATTATTCCAATCAACTAACACCTTTATTATAATATAACATAATTCAATATGTAGTATGAGTGTATGATTGGTTCCACTTTTGGAGGAGTACTTCAAATTGATTCTAAAGATGTAAAATTGATCTTGACGTGTTTGAATGTTATGGAGTAGAATTGATTTTTCCTACAAAATTGATTCATACAGTGAAATTTGTTGTTCAACTCATTTTCACGTGAATGTATTCAAACATAAATTATTTTACATTAAATTCACTTTTAACTAAAATCAATTTTATAAAACACGCATTTAGGTTACCAGTTTACTGCATTATGAATGGGTCATCTATCTCAATGATGCTGAAGAAAGTATATTGATCCAAAGATGCCTTTTGATTGTTTAGTTGTATTTGGCATTGAGAATTTCTATAGGAACTCAACTGCTGTAATTTGTCTCATATATTGATAATCAATGTAGTGACTAGAAATAAAACTATAAAAGGTTGTGTACTCAATAGCTAACTATTTATCCTTGTCTACCATTTAAATGTTTCTTTTGTTCTTATTTGATAAAGCTGAATTCTGTCCTCGTATTATTTTCTATCTGATGTCTGAACTCTAAACTTAATGCAACATTTTCTGTTCCTTCCATATGTCCAAAGGTTGCTCACCAGTTTTTTGACTCTATACGTGGGAAGACATTCAACAAAACCAAGGTCATTGTTTCATCTCACAACTATCAGAGTACTCCGTCAGTTGAGGATCTTGGCAACCTTGTTGCAAGAATACAAGCAACTGGGGCAGACATAGTAAAGATTGCAACAACCGCCGTGGAGATCACTGATGTGGCACGCATGTTTCAAATTATGGTTCATTCTCAAGTAAGATATGTATGCTTGATAACAGATATTTGAACAAAATTTTGATCCCATACACATTCTCCCTTATCTTTTATGGTGGTCTATGGACCTTATACATTTGTGTTTAATTATTGCATGTTGAGAATGATAAAAGCACTTTAAGGTTGGTTAAAAACTAAGTTTCTTTCTGATTGATAGACAGCTGAATTGAGGAAGAGAGGTCAAAGTTGTTATCAATGTGCATATATATGAAGATAAAGGGACGGTGCAATGGAAGCAAATATAATTTTTAATCATTTTTTTGCGCTTACCATTTAAAACAATAGATGGATGGTACTGGAATGAGTTCACCATGTACTTTGCCTTTATATGTTACACATCAAATTAAAATCTACAATAGGTTTGGATTGTATGAATGTCTCATATATTCAAGCTTAACATTTTATGTCCCATTCCCCTTCATATAGCACTCCTATTGCTGATTATATTTTGATTGGTAATGCTTAAGTTTACGATTACTGCGTTAAGGCATGTTAAATGACAATAAATAATTTTAGCAAAACTATTGTTGGAATTTCCAGGTTCCATTCATTGGACTTGTTATGGGTGACAGGGGATTGATTTCGCGTATACTTTGTGCAAAATTTGGTGGGTATCTTACTTTTGGTACACTCGAGTCAGGGGTAGTTTCAGCTCCTGGTCAACCTACACTTAAGGATCTGTTGTATCTATACAATTTCAGACAAGTGGGACCTGAGACAAAAGTATATGGAATCATTGGGAAGCCCGTCAGTCACAGTAAATCACCTGTATTGTTCAATGAAGCCTTCAAGACAGTTGGTTTTGATGGAGTTTATGTATTTTTATTGGTGGACGACCTTGCCAATTTTTTCAGGACTTACTCATCAACGGATTTTGTGGGATTCAGGTTAGAACTCCTTATGGAGATTGTTTGATTTTATGTATTCTAATGTTTGGCATTTCTTGCATGTCTTTCATTGTTAGATTATGGTAAATGGTATTATGATAATACATGCTACGTTCTCATTGCATGCTAGAAATCTTTCCTAGGTTTGCTAAAGAGCTAGTCTGGAGAGAGCTATGAATCTACTGCTTATTCGTTTGTGGCTTAGGTTATTGATATATTATTATACAAAGTGTTTAGAATTAGATTTCAAAATCAAAACATATGAAGTGCTGTCAAAGTAATTCCAAAAGAATACAAAATCTTGTTAGGCATTTTTTTCTAGTAGTTTTATGGTTAGTTTGTTTGATTTGAAGTTGCAATTTGTAAGGCTTGTTTCATGTTGGCGTACATCAGTGTCTTTCCTAGGTTCATATCACATTTATTATATGTGTGTGTGTATGTGTATATATATATATACATAATTTATTTGGTGTATATTTAATTGAAAAAGTTACGAGTATAAAAGTTCTTGGAGCATTTGTAGATTTGCAGTCCTTTGAAATCTAGTCCCTAGGGGTTTACAACTAAGAAAATTTAAGCAGTTGTGCCCAAGGAACTCTTGTTTTTCCCCGTTTTTTATGAATATCGTTCCATTATCCTTTTTAACTTTTTATTGCTTTTTCATTTGTTGCTCACGATCTCTTTATCATTGTTTAGATCTCCAGTACATAATTCTATTTCAATCATTTTTGTGTTGGATGGTTTAACCTCTCACACTACTAGAGTTTGATCTTTAATATATGTATTTCAGTGTTACCATTCCTCACAAGGAGGCAGCCCTTAAGTGCTGCGACGAGGTTGATCCAGTGGCTAAGGTATTTGGTTATTAATATATATTGTGTTAAAATTTATGTTCAATAGTCTTGGATCAGTTTGAGAAGAGTTTTTATTTCCTTTATTTTTTATTTTTTTTTGAAATTCTTCAAATTGATTATACAGTCAATAGGAGCTGTAAATTGTGTTATAAGAAGACCAACAGATGGGAAGTTGATTGGGTATAACACTGATTATGTTGGTGCTATTTCTGCCATTGAGGATGGACTCCGAGGTGGGTGTCGTATCTAGCGGATAGCAATTTATACTTTTACTGTTGTAGGTAACTCGTCTTCTGAGATGCTGTTGTGTACATCGATTATTTCTTGGCAGATAAAAATAATGGTAGTGGCACAACTATTTCGCCATTAGCCGGTAAGGTGTTTGTTGTTATTGGTGCTGGTGGTGCTGGTAAGGCACTTGCTTATGGTGCAAAAGCAAAAGGAGCGAGGATTGTGATTGCAAACCGCACCTATGGTAAGCTTCATGATAAGTAATTTCCTGCCTTAAGCTAAAAGAAATTGAATTGTGAAAGGTTTCTCCAGAATATTGTTGCCAAACGCCATATTTGTGAGATAGCTGATAATGTGATGAACTCTTATAATTGATTAAGTCGATGGTAATTATCTTCATGAGATGTTTCTGGTCTAGAAGAAAAAAATCATTTTAACAAAATAGTTAGATGGTTTTGTGAACAATTATAATGATTTGAATCAATCTCAGTCATTTACTTTGGGTTCTATTTCTACTCATGTCTCAGAACAAGCTTAAGAAAACAACTTGCATTCTGTAGATAGTATTGTCTTACCTGTTATTGTTTTCATCTTTTGCATTACTATCCTTTTGCTTATTAACATTTCTCGCTTAAACAAGAAAAGGTTTCTCCATTTATGATATTTGGCATTCCACTCATGTTAGGAGATTTGTTTGTTCAGTTCATTGTTTAATGGATGCAAAATATTTACACAAGTTTTGCAAAATATTTATCAGTGTTGCATTCGCTATATAGCTTTTCTGATAGAAACAATCTTAGCTATTTCTTCACATCCCTTGTAATACATATTTAATGATGCATTTTATTTATATATTAGATCGTGCCAGAGAACTTGCTGATGTAATTGGTGGAGAGGCTTTAGCCCTCGGTGATTTAGATAATTACCACCCGGAGGATGGTATGATTCTTGCGAACACAACATCAATTGGAATGCAACCAAAAGTTGATGAAACACCTATTTCTAAGGTATTCTCCTTATATAGATGTACTATACCAAATAGGGCCTTCTGTTATTATTGTTGGTGGAATTTTTTAGTTTTATATGTTAATGACCATTACATCTACATTGATTTTCCTAATGAAGATTGGATTTCTATTCAAATGAAATATAATTACTTGTTTTGAAAATGTATTTTTCATTAGTTGATTTCACTAAAATTTTGTAATATCACAGTATGTTTATGAGATTAATGTCTATGCAGTGACATTGTCTTTTGCACATGCATTCACTGATATCACGTCATAATGCCACTTTGTTATGTTAGTTCTTAAAATATCTTCATAAATATCTGCATAATTAGATGCAAATAGATTATATGTAGAAAAATGAACAATGCATGTAAATTAAATTTTATGTTTATTCCTATTTCCTTAACAGAATTTTGGTTGGGAATCAAAATATGGTTTATAATGTCTTGATGCCTCCTAAGTCATGTCTGTGACTTTGACCTTTCGGTTTGAAATACTGTTTTCTATGATTGTGTGTATAGTTAAACTTAACTTGAACAAAATGCCAAAGACTGCAGCCATCAAGAATATTCATTCTTTAAGTGGAAGTGGAACATTGGCCCAAATAAACACACTTCTACCACTATTTATGTTTGGCCCATGGTGTTTCTGTTCTAGATGGGCGTCAGCGTCAAATGTTACTACTATTAAGGCACAAAATGTCTTGCTATGAAACGAGAGTAAGATGAATTACAGGAAACTAATCACTTCTTTGTTTTTTGCAGCATGCATTGAAATTTTACTCCCTGGTTTTTGATGCTGTCTACACGCCGAAAATGACTAGACTCTTGAAGGAAGCAGAAGAATCAGGAGCCACTACTGTAACAGGACTGGAGATGTTTATTGGACAAGCATATGAACAATATGAGAAGTATACTGGATTGCCAGGTAAACTGACTTTAAAATGTTTAATAGGCTATGTTCCTCGGACTTTTTGGCCCTGGTTCGTTGTCCATGTTTCAGTGGCCTGTACTTTATTTGATCTAATGGTTTTAACATCTAATGTTATTTCTTTGATTTAATTTTGCATTTGCAGCACCAAAGCAACTCTTCAGAAAAATTATGGAAAATTATTGATGAGGTTTGCAAGTCCCAACTACTATCTTATTGACAATATTTTCCTTGGTATTGAAATTTGTACGACCTTGCTTGTAATTCTAATCCATCACCGCATAGTTGATTGCTTTAAAGAACCTGGTGAATGTAACTGTGTCTCTGGTGTTTTTACTTGCGATCCGAATATGATGAATTTTGAGTATTGACTTGTCGCAATGTATTCTTTGCAGAGTGCATCTCAAACCTAGAAGTAGGATGGTGAGCGGCATTGCTTACTTTTGTTTTTAACTTCAAGGTTGTGAAAGCAGATTGCAGTTGTTCACTTTTGTTTACCCAAAAGAGAAGAAAAATCTGTTTAGATTGCAATTGAATGTTGAGGAACTTTCTTCAGGGTCGGTGATTTATTGTATTTATCTTTCCTAATTCCCGTTAGGAAAATTTCTCTGCAATCACAATTAATAATAGCAAATAGTTTTTGCTTTATAATTGTATTGTATGTAACTTTTTATAGCTGAAGAAACATTTTTTTTTCAATTACTTTTATGACAAAAATGAAGAAGAAAAATAAGGAAAAATCATATTACATGTTCTTTATCTTATTTGGTATTAAAATATTAAAGACATATATAGGAAAAAAATAAAAATAAAAGGATTAATGTGCAAGCTTTAAAAGATAAAAGATCTATATGGGAAAATCGATAACCGACGTAAGTATTAAAATAAAATTTGGTAAATAATTTGTAGTGTAATTTTAAAAAGAAAAAAAAAAAACTAGCTAAGTAAAATCGATAACTGACGTAAGCATTTGATGAGCATTCATGTGTAAAAACTCCTATATCTCTATATTTGTTTTCACAAGTTATCACATATATATTTGTTCAAAATAAGTCTACCAAGTTATCCCGCTAGTTTTTAATGGTGGTAAAAACAATTCATACAAGTGTCATGCACATTATTGTTTTTTAATAGTGCAATTTATAAGAACATGTTCTAATGTCTAAGAACTCTATTAAGAATTGTCATCTGTTACGAAAATGCAATGTCGTAAGATAGTTCTTATGCATTTAAAAATTAGATAAAAATATCAAAAGTAAAATCATGATGATCTATATATATATATATATATATATATATATATATATATATATATCATTTGTGTCTCACTATAATGGTTTGACACTAATTTTAATATTTTCTAATTGTGAATATATGTCAGTAAAAACACTTCTCTTTTTGAGTTTATGCAAAAACAATACTTATATATTTATTTTTGAAAGGAAAAGCAATACTTATATTCAATAGTCTTAATAAATATTAATTAATAAAAATATTATGTTCATCATATTTAATGTTATCAATTTAAAATTACATCTAACTTAGATACTTAATTATACTTAACAAGTGGTAAGCACTATTGAGAGTTGAGACATGAGTGTGGGTGCGTGCGATCGAACCCATAACACCTCTTCCCCCTCCCCACTTATTTGTGTAAGTGTTGGTCATGAATAAAAAACAAATAATGCATTTTTTGTTTAAAACTAATACATTTTTTTCTTGAATAAAAAACAAATGTATTTTTTATATTAAATAAATAAGATTTAAATGTATTTTTAATTCACTAAAAATAAATATTTAGTTTTTCTATTTTTCTATTTCTAAAATCATTTTTTTATCCTCCTATAAACTAATTCTTAGAATATTTTTGTTCGCCATCATTTTTTATTATGTGACACTCTCATTAATAATGTGATACTTGTGACTTAGATAAAATAATTTCTATGTCATTATTATTGAAATTAATTTTATTTGTAATTTCAATTATTAAATATATTATCTAAATATTTAAATATTTTATTGTTGAAATATTTTAATTTATAAATAAAACAAATTTTTTAATATATAACCAACATGAATATTAATGAATATTAAAAATATAATAAATTTAAATATTAAAATATTTAAAATGAAATAAATAAAATACTAATATTTTATATAAATATTCTAAAATTGAAATTATTAAAATAGAGTTTAATAAAATAAATTCTTAATATTTTATTTAAATATTTAAAATTTAACATTTAAATATTTTAATATATAAATATAATTAATAATAATAATTAAATATCATGTCATTAATAAGAGCGTCACATTATTAAAAATAAAGAAAAAATGGAGGAAGACAAAAAAATCTCAATAACAAGTTAATAGATAGGTCAAAAAACCAATTTTAAAAATAACACGACTAAAAATTCATTTTTGATAAATTAAAGGATAAAAATACATTTAAACCAATAAATAAATACTATCATTGAGATAATGTCCAGTATATATTCATCCACAATTCGTAATGGGAAAGGTTCCAAAAATTGGCAAGGGAGAATATTTTGCTAGTTTAAGAAAAAAGCAAAAAAAGCATAAAAAATTGATGGAACATTTCCGAGGCACAAAGTTTTGAGAAAAAACATCATTTTCCTATTATTTTAGATATCATTTTAATGCGAGCCATTCAAAATTGATGCAAATGTGATGTGTTGGTGTTAAAGTGGTGCACCGTGAAATGAACGCCACCTTTTGACTTAAAAATATGGCAAATGCTAATTAAGAGCATTGTTTAATTACTACTATTCTCTTTATCTCAAATTAAATCACATTTGCATTTTTATCTTTTCAAAATAATTATCACTTTAGAATATTAATGTAACATCAATTTTTTTCACTAATGTACCATTATTTATTATTTTTATTGAATTTTACTCCACTTAACTATAATAATGGTAAAAACAACTCTTTCTAGACTGTCTATTGCTGCATGTGCCTATGGGGATACATTGAACTTCCATATGTTCAAAGAGTTAAATGGCACTATGCATGCTTGCTGAAATGTCTCAAGAATACTGTCTCTTTGGATAACAAGGTGTTGGATCGTATAAATGGTATTGTCACCAACTTTTACAACCTCTTCATCTTTAATTTTGTTTTTCAATCATGTGATCAATTGGGACATTATTGAGATTAATTATAGTCGAAATAAGTTTGTAGTAACTTGCAAATAATCTGTAATTTGATAGATAAAAAGACTTTTGAATTCTTGGGAAAATATATTAAGGTGAATTTTATGTTTTAGAAATTGATTAAGCTCTACCATTTTGGCTACAAGTCTCTTATTGTTTGTTGATGCTTATGTCTTGTTAGGCTTTTCAATTAGATTTTTTTGTGTTAGGTGGATGAATTTTATCTAAACACTTTTGTTTCAATCATATTATAATCCTCTTGGATCCTTTTATTGAATGAATGAATCTACTTAGACAAAACAAAAAACAAAAACTCCAATTAATAATGTTGTTTTTGTAAATGATATTAATTTTAATTATCATTAAAATCAACTCAACTAATTATCTTCATACGAATCGCCTACAACTCAAATGCGATATTTAATCTCAGATGAAAGGAATAGTATTTACTAAGTCAAATATAATAAATATTTATAGAAAAATGTACTCTCAGTGTATTAAAAATTGACATAGTTGACTTTTTCAATTATTAATTATTTCCTCCTGTCTCAAGTACTATAAAACTATCTTCATTCTTAAATATAAAACTCATTTATTGAATAAAGAAAATTATGAAAGTTGATAATAATATAAAAAATTTGAAATTGATATTGCTTTTACAATTTTAAAATTCAAGGGAGAGAATTTGTTGATGGCCGGTTTGAATATAATATTTTTTATTAGTTGAAACAAAATTTTAAATTAATTAGACATATGTTAATAAAGAAAATAATTGATTGAATTGAAAATCTAAATAGAGTCTTATAAAAGGAAGAAAAAATATTATGACAAAAAATTTATATTCAAACACTGAGATAGTTTAATAAAAAAAAAGAAGATAAGATCAAAATAGTTTTATATAAAAAAAAGAAGATAAGATCAAAATAGTTATATATATCTGACTCACAATTTTATAGGTGTGAATCAACTTTTTATTAACTAAATCAATTTTCATTTATAGCATAAATATAAAATAATAACATCAAACAAAAATACATGTATAATATAAGTAAATATATAAAATAAAATTTAATTTACTTTGTTGCAAACTAAAGGCGACCTTGGCCACCGTAATCTAGGGGAGGCTTAGGTTGCAGCAAAAAAAGATTTTTGATAATCTAGATTGGTAGTAAAAATTCAATTCAACCAAACCATTCTTAAGTACCCCTTCTATTCTTAATCATAAATATTTTCTTAAGAATCTTTTTGTCTTTAAATATAATAAGCCCAATACAATTTATTAGAAATCAACATATAAAATAGACATTTAATTCACCAACTACATTTAATATGTGTAAAAAATGGAATAGGTGTTCATAGAAAGAAACTTAAGGAAGTATATTAAGTGATTTTGACATATTTAGACGATGTTGAGCTGAATTAGTATTAGTATGATTATAGAATTGATTCTAATTTAAAGTTAAGATTTCTAGTTATTCGAATTTCAACATAATTTTTATACTTAAATTTATTATTGAACTCATTTTTACACTTTTAAATAAAATTAATTTACTTGAAATCAATTTTATTCACCAAATAGACGCAAAATTATTAATTACTTGAGCTGAATCAATTGAAGTAATCCTTTTATTTAATATCAATATTCCTTATTTAGGCGAAAACAAAATGAATATGTATTTCTTAATATGTATCATTTAAAAAATAAATGAATTGCTATAAGATAGTAAGAAAATTGAATTCAATCTTATCAAAAATATAAAAATCCTATTCAAGAAAATAGTGTCAACTCTAAAAGTGATAAAATCGATGCAGGTGGGACCATACTACGGAGTGTTCACGAGATATCATTAACGACAGTTGTATATATACATGCATTATGTGGACCAAACAAACACATTCATAATTTTCCCCTTCTCTTCGATTCAAATTCAAATTCAAATTCAATTTATTCCCTTCATCTTATACACGTATAATAAAGTATTTAGTGTTACATTTTGAAGTTTTAATAGAAGATTGATAATAAGATGGCGGAGGGTGGTCACGAATTAGCAGATAAATCACAGTTCACAGAATGTTGGCGAAGAACAACGCAATCGCCTTATCTCATGCGTCTTGCTTTATCTGCTGGTATTGGAGGTCTTCTTTTCGGTTACGACACAGGTATTTATATAATACTTAATCGTACACACGTTAATATTGCTGTTGCATTCCATAATTCACTTTTTTTTATCAAATTCTTTCACGTGTAGGTGTCATTTCTGGCGCTTTGTTATACATCCGTGAGGATTTTGAACAAGTTGACAAGAAAACATGGCTCCAGGTTATTATTATTATTTTGTTTCTTACTTTTGGAACTAGTTTTGGTGGGACTCAAATTTTTGCATGGATGAGATTAATATTCTCACTTTATTGATTGTAGAAGGGATGTCTTGTTTTTTGTTTTTTGATATGCAAATGTTGTGGTTGGTTTGATTGGGGGAAGGGGTATTTGTTAGCAAAACTAAGACCTCCTTCTTAATACTCGTCTTAACTCTTAATACTCGTCTTAACTCGTACTACTGAACTAAGTGGGAACTCGAGAAGGCATAGTTGATTCTATAAGTATGTATGATTGGTTTTGTTATGTTTGAGTGTTATTGAGTTAAATTGATTTTACCTTTAAATTTTATTGTAACTTGAAGTTAGAATTTAGAGTTTTTACTTTCAAATTTGACTTTTAGCGTCTATTGTTTAACTCAATTTATATGAATGTATTCAAACATAAATTTTTTTACATTTAACTCACTTTTAAGCAAAATCAATTTTATAAAATCAATTTGCATTATCATAGAAATGAATACACACCAAGTTGCTTTTCTTATGCATTTCAAGGGAATTGGACTCCGTCCAATTTTGCATAAACACATTTACACATCTTAGTCGCTAGATGGAGTTCAGACGACTTAGGGTCCTTTTACTTTATCAATATATTTTCTATTTTTATTTTCTAAAATTTGTGTTCATTTTAACATGTTAATAAAAACGACCATTTGTGATGAAGAGAAGATGAAATGCAAGTCATGTATGATGCATTTCTAGAAATAATGAAAACAATTATTTGACATTTTAATTGTTTCTAGAAATACAGATAGTAATTCATTGTATGAGTCTCACATATTCTTTGTTAGCAAGTAAAATCAACACAAATTGTAGGAAATGAAAATAGAAAATGTTTTCATGGACATTTATATTTCAAGTTGTATTTTAAGACAGACTTAGTGAAGTCAAAATGCGAGCCTCTAGATCTTCAGCCAACGACAAACATCTCTCGACTTCGTGATTTTCCTCGCCGCATGGAATCTGAGACCCATTTCCAGATGGTTGACATGATTGGTTTGTTATGCAGGAAACCATTGTTAGTACTGCTGTTGCAGGAGCTATATTTGGTGCTGCATTTGGAGGATGGATGAATGACAAGCTGGGGAGGAAGAAAACTATTTTACTGGCTGATGTGGTGTTCACTTTAGGTGCATTAGTTATGGCTGTTGCTCCTGCTCCTTGGGCCATCATTGTTGGAAGAGTTTTCGTTGGTTTGGGTGTTGGTGTGGCATCCATGACTTCTCCTCTATATATCTCTGAAGCTTCCCCTGCTAAGATTAGAGGAGCATTAGTATGTATAAATGGTTTACTTATAACAGGTGGCCAGTTCCTATCTTACCTCATCAATTTGGCATTTACCAAGGTACGTTGGATTAAAAGACATGCAATTATTGAAGTTCATACAATGTTGTCAAAAAGATAGCGCTATAACACACATAATTTGAACAAATTGCTATTGTTCTGCAATATGTTATTCGGTACAAATGGTTGTCGAATAGAGGTTACAACAGCGCTATAGCATGTCAATATTGTGGAATTTGAACAAATGACTATTTTGTATTATTCACAATTGACAGCACTGAGTTCATAACATAACATTCGAATGACATTTATATTTTGTCAACAATTTGATTTGTTTCAGGCACCTGGAACGTGGCGTTGGATGCTTGGGGTGGCAGCAATTCCCGCTATAGTACAATTTGTATTAATGTTGTCTCTCCCTGAGTCACCTAGATGGCTCTACAGACAGGTAATCCTAATTATCATCATGCCATGCATATATTTTTTCCAGCCATGACAACGAAGAATTGCTTCAATCTGACAAGATTATTGCTTCAATGTGATTGTGTTTTTAATGAAGTGGGCTATGATTTGAAGTCAATCCTGTGGTCAATTGAAATGAAGCTCTTAAATGATTTTAGTTAACTCATCTTGTATTTCTCATTTGCAAATAATATTGTTATGGTTGATTCCATGCATACAGTTGTAATTTTTGTATGTATTTTTTAAGGCAACTTGTGTATGTATTGAAAAAAAAAAGTTATAGTTATTCACAAGAGTCTTTAGATAACATTGAACTTTACTTCATGCCTAAATTGTGAACAATCCTAAAAACAATAGCTAATACTTATTTTACAGATATGCTACACAATATTTTTTCCTTTGGAGCCAATTTCATGTCTCCTATTTGATTTCTTTTCCACAGAGCAAAGAAGAGGAAGCAAAGCATATCCTGTCAAAAATCTATCGCCCTGATGAAGTTGAAGAGGAGATGAGAGCCATGAAAGAATCCATTGAATTTGAGAAGGCAGAAGAAGGCTTAATTGGTCAAAGTCTTGCACAAAAACTAAAGGGTGCCTGGTCTAATGACGTAGTTCGAAGAGGACTCTATGCAGGCATCACTGTTCAAGTCGTTCAGCAATTTGTCGGTATTAATACAGTTATGTATTACAGTCCAACCATAGTTCAATTTGCTGGAATTGCCTCCAACTCCACAGCACTTGCACTTTCCCTGGTTACTTCTGGTTTGAATGCTGTTGGCACTATATTAAGCATGCTTTGCATTGATAGATTTGGGAGGAGAAAGTTGATGCTCATCTCTTTGATTGGCATTTTTGTTTCCCTCGTAATATTAAGTGGAACATTCTACCAGGCAGCTCACCATGCCCCTGCAATCAGTAAACATGATTCCCTTAGCTTTGGTGGGAACTCTACATGTCCAGCTTACACAACGGCTCCAAATTTATCGTCGTGGAATTGTATGCAATGTTTGCAAAAAGATTGTGCCTTTTGTGCTAACAGCCAAAGTGAAGTAAGTTATACTTAGCTTTTCTCATAAACCAACTATTCTAAAAGTTTAAACTATCAAGTACTTAAGTAAATGAAAATGAATTTTATATCTGACACATCCTCTCATACTAGAGCCCTTTAAACCTGGAGGGTGGATAATGCACAAGCTCATCAATGTTATGGTGAAATTTAACTATGATTTACAAAATTATGCAAATATTTATCAACTCCTAATTGGTTATTAATGCTCATATGTTATAAATCAATTATCTCAAAATCTCAAGTTACATCATACTTATTTACCTTATGAAGTTGACCCAGTGAAAAATATATTTAGTAGGAGGTTATAAATCCACCTTGTTTGCAAAATAAATTCTTCAGGAGGGGTCATACTCTTATTGTTCTGTCAGCCTAAAACACGGTTGTTCCAATACTTATGTATTTCATCCCAAAAAATACATATGGTTTTATTAATCTTGGCTTTTGTCATGATAGCTGTTATAATGACCAATGCTGGTGTACTTTCAATTTCAAATATTGAGTTTCTCATATATTTCTAATCCTTTTCCATGAATATGTAAAATCCTAAATATTTTTCCAACAATTCACATCATGATTAAGCAAGAGTTAATAATGTCATTTCTATCTCTCTGTCATACAGTTTCTTCCAGGAGCATGCTTGGCAGGAGAAAAGGGTATCAGAAGCATGTGTCGCGAACAAAAACGTGTATGGTTTTCTGAGGGTTGTCCAAGCAGAATTGGAATCCTTTCAGTTGTAATCCTTGGACTCTACATAATAGCATACGCTCCTGGAATCGGAACAGTGCCTTGGGTTCTAAACTCTGAGATTTATCCATTGAGATTCAGAGGACTAGGTGGAGGTATAGCAGCAGTTTTCAACTGGTGTGCTAATCTAATTGTTAGTGAATCCTTCTTAAGTATGATAAATACTCTAGGAACTTCTGGCACATTCCTCCTCTTTGCAGGGTTCTCCTTGATTGGCTTTGTAGCCATTTATACGTTAGTGCCTGAAACCAAAGGCCTTCAGTTTGAGGAGGTTGAGAAATTGCTTCAGAAAGGCTTTAGACCTTTCCCATTTGACAGGAAAAAGGATGATAACAAAGGAAAGGATCAAGTGTAAAACTTAGCTTGATTAATTAAATTAAGCCTTTTTGTTCTAGACATAAAATGGGCATGGTCTTGCTATTTTATGGCAAAATTAGTGAAAAACTTATTGTATGTTTGGATTAATTTTGTAGAAATATATTATAATAAATTCCAATCATGTAAAAATGGTTTCAGTTTTCAAAAGAGCTAATTATTATAAAATTAAATGAGTTTATTTCTTTTTTAAGTGTAAAAATGTTCTACACATGTATATAATGATGTATTGTCCCATCCTTTAATGAGTATCATAAGTTATGTTTTTAAACTCATTGAATGATGTACCAACACATCTTACAAGTGGGGGAAAAAAATTAGTGTTGTATTTAAGTTAATACTTAACTCTTTAAGTGCATGTTTGATTTTGCAGTCATGGTTGTTTACTGTAATTTTGTCAGTTCTACCGTAAAACAAAATATGCACTAAGCTCTAATGCGAGAAAAGGCGTGTAATGTAAAA
Organism: Cicer arietinum; assembly: GCF_000331145.2. Taxonomy (NCBI): domain Eukaryota; kingdom Viridiplantae; phylum Streptophyta; class Magnoliopsida; order Fabales; family Fabaceae; genus Cicer; species Cicer arietinum. Next base: position 6,228,716 of record NC_021160.2, on the reverse strand, counting down.
CCAAACGAGCATTAAGTGGGTCAGTTAAATTGTTAGTTTGTCAATTAGTTAGCCAATTAGGGGCTGTTAGTTACAACTAACTAACTATTATATAGATTGATACAAGTCATTGACAAACCAATGAGAATGTAATTCAGTTTTCCAAATTCAGTCTACCAATCTTCCTAACAGCTAGTATGACCTTGGAGAAATTAGTTACGTTTGTAGAAGATAATAAGCTAAAATATTTAGGTGAAGAACTACCTATCCAAGCTAGGTATAGATTTTAGTATCATGGTGACCATCATTAACAAAGACACAGCAATGACATAAGAGAGTCTATGGAAAAAAAAATCATCAAGGGTCCACAAAGGTTAAAAGGGTATAAGTATAATAGCTAGTTCAAAGGAGGGAATATAAAATTCTTAAAATGAACAATATGTAGTAGCTTATTATTGTTAAAAAAGTTGTGTATTTGGGATAAAATCGTAATTATCTCTCAAGTGAAATAATCATATAACAGATAGAATACTTGAAAATAGTAATTTGAAAGCAACATGGAGTAGAAGTTTTACAAAATACTTAAGAGGCAAGATCATAATGAAGAAGACGTGAGAATTCAAAATCCTTCTTTAAGTTAAGAAAGGCCAATTCTATCTGCCTATCTCACCAAACAGATTTGCCTTTTGATGATGCAAAGCAATCAAGCTAATAATGTTATTATATATAAAAAACATAGTTAAGAAAACGAAAGAGGAGACCACCGACACCTGGTTAATTCAATTCAAATTCAAAACTTAGGATATATGATAATGAAAGAGCAACCATCCAAACAAACGGCAGGACAAAAACACACCTGCTCTGCCAGCTAATTGGTGATTATTATAAGCGACAAGAAGATTTGAAAGAGGAAAAGAAAATAGAGATCATCAAAACGTAAGATACAAAAATGAAATAACAATGTGTGGTGGTGGAATTAAACTCAAGATTAAGGTGGGGTTCTGATTTGCCCATACAGATGTAACTTAAACCCTCATTTGGTAGCATGCAGCGGGTGAACCGCTTTTCAAGGACAACCAGCGCGACGCGAGGGACCCACAGCATCATCACATTTTCATTCCTATAAAACACCCTCCTAATCTCCCCCTTATCACAATTTTACATTTTTAATACTCACACAACACACTTACCTCAATCTGATTTTAGATCCTGTATGATTGGTTTCATAGTAGGTTTGGTAAAATCACGATGACCAACCAAACAAGTACTAAGATACATGCAATATCTGATCTTTCAGTAGCTGGAAAAAAAAAGAATGGCGAATCTGATACTGAAACTATAAGACTAGACTTACTTGATTTTATAGACTCACGCTTTACTCTTTTAAGAACGTTGATTTAAGAAAACTTTTCTAAAGATTTTTTTGCCTATTTTAGAATTGTGACAATTTAAAGTCACACAAACGCCGTACAAGTTGCTGGTTTACCTGCTTTTGTCAACTTTAGCAAGAAAATATATATTCCATATTTTATTTCCAAGTCTTTCAGCCATTCATACCCAAATTTGGTGACAAAGTATCAGATATGGAATTCTGGGCATGAAAATATCAAACATGTGTAAGCTTGGTGGGCAACAGTTGAATCGTCAAAAACAGCACACTTCAGTTGAGAGTTGCATATTTTCCACTCAAACAGATGAAGTTGATTTACCAGCCTATTCATCAGTGTCAAATACACAAAACTCAAGCTCCAAATGGAAATTATGCACACAGATACAATAGTACTAACTCCACACTTTCGCAACATGCGGGAAGTACATAAAACATACAATGATAAAATCAGAAACCCTTTTTCATAAAACTAGGGGTCATCTATAAGAAATACATTTTTAAAAACCTAATCAACCCAAAACTCAAAGACAACCATGTGTCAAACCAGGAAACACAACAAATTGAAACAAGGGAAAGCAAAATGCCAAACCTAGCTATATTCATGCATCTAAAGGGTCAGCCTATATAGTGTTTTAGATTGCTAGCTTCTTCTAACTTCCATAAACATCCTTCTAAATATGTTTGCCACACTGTACAAACCAGCCAAACCACTATATACATAATAATAATCAATTACATTGTATAATTACCTTCCTAACTAATAACTCAAATATGCAATTACTTCTCTAAGAAGTTGAAGTCGATGCTTCTTGTCTTGATTCTCTCAAATATCGAAGGAGTGTCTCAGCCTGCAAAACAAACCAGAACCCTTATTAAAAGAAGGAGAAAACATTACAATGCAAGGCGAAATAGGGAGAAAAAAATACAGATCCAAGTCTGTTCTTCCACAAAAATCGTCAAATGCAATGATAGAAAATAAATTAACAACACACATTAAAATCAATTTCATCACAATCATAACAATGCCTAAAAATAGAATCGAGGGTAAATGACTTCAATTTCTCATTAAGACATGCCAACCAGAAAACTTTTTTCAGTCAAAAGTGTTATACTTTATCTAAAGCAAACAAACCAATATTGAAACATAGTCTAATAATAGAAGACCCTTTTCTTGCCAAGGTTAATTACAGCTCTTCAATGTGTATAATATTTACATATGAGGAAAAACAGAAAAGAGTCAAAAGATTTCTACATTAGAATAAAGGGTCAACTCAAGTACTCAAAGTCAAGATATCAGAAACAACCAGGCCATAATATTAATAAATAAATATACATATGAAGAAAACTTTGGATTCCTATAGAATGAAGCAAGTACATTAGATTGATTGAACTTGAACTTTGTATTGAGTTGAAGTTTATACCTTATGCTTAGCTCGAGGAGTTCCATTCTGAGAAAGAGCAACAAGAGGAGGAATCCCACCTTCTCTAACAAGTAACCCTCTGTTGGTAACACTGTCAGCACAAAGCTGCAAAAGAGTTAAAACAGCAAATTCCTTTCCTTTCAAAGACCCATCTTCAATGGCTTCAACAAGAGCCGCAATTCCACCTTCTTCAACAATCGCATCCTTCCCTTCCTCAATCCCCGCTAAGCTATTCAACACCACCATTGCTTTCTCCATCATACCATTCCCTTGCTCCGCCACTAGCTCCACCAGAGGTTTCACCACGCCAGCACTCACCGCTCTCTCTTTGTTCTGCTTAACAGAACAAAGCTTGTACAGCGTCGTTAGCGCGTCTTTTTTCCCTCTGTTGGAACCGTTAAGAAGAAGCGAAACTAACGGTGGAATCGCACCTGAAGCTCCGATTGAGCTTTTGTTTTCCTCAACCAAAGCTAAGCTTAGAAGCGCACAAGCCGCGTTTTGCTTCGAAGTTTCAGTTCCTGTTTTCAGCACGTAAATCAACGACTTCACGGCTCCGGCATTTGTTATCAGCTTCTTGTTGTCTTCGTGAAGTGAAAGATTCAGAAGCGCTGTTACTGCGTGTTCTTGAGTCCACGGATCGCTGCATCGAAGCAAAGGAACGAGAAAAGGAACCGCGCCGGATTCTCCGATCAAAACTCTATTATCGGCGCGATTCTTGGCAAGTAATCTCAGTTTCGCCGCCGCTGATCGTTTCACAGCCACCGATGAAGACTGAAGGCCGTCGATGCAGAGTTTCACTGTCGGTTGAAGATCCTCCGGCGAAATACTTTCAATAATCTCCGTTGAGAAATTATCCCTCTGTAAAAACCCCATGCAAGGCTCCGGTTCAGGTTCCTGCTCACCATCTCCACCGGTGTCGCTTATTTGGTTACATTCCGGCGATGGTAAAGTCGCTAACCGTTGTAGTTCACCGGAGATATCGCTGCTACAAGCGGAGAATTCACTGAAGGCTTGTGAGAGATCAAGAAGGTCCTGCTCTGTTGTAGATGACTTAACGGATTTGTTGTTCCGGGAAGCGAGTTCGCCGAGACGGAGGTCGACGACGGAATCGGTGAGATTTTCCGATACACACGTGGACCTCTCGGTAAACGTGCAACTGCTGTTATCATCTTGGAAGATACTTGATCGTATGGTTCGCATGGATCTTCCTATGTTACGCTGCGTTTTGGAGGAAACAGAGGAGTGATACTGGTAGCTTCGTGATAAAGGGAAACGGTTCGAATCAGAGCGAGATTCTTCCAGAGAAACCATTTCTGAAGCTTCCACGTTCACGAATTGGGAATTAGGGTTTGTGTTTTGATTTGTCTGCAATTTTAAACGAGTTTTTGTTTCATAGTGAGTGAAGGCTGCGCCAGGTTGAAGAAGAAGAAGAAAAAAGAGAAAAAGAACAATTACTCTATTTATGTGTTATTATTATTTTAATTTATGTGAATTGAAATTAAAAGGCTGGTTTTTGCTGTGAGTTTGTGGCTTTGGTATCAAGGGAGAGAGATAGAATAACAGGGCGTTTAGATTTGTAGTGGTGACAGTCGGTGGTGATAAGGTGGGACCCGTTTTTTGTAGACAGAATCGACGGTAAGAGATGTGTCGGAAGATGAAAGGATTGAAGTGATGGTGTACTATTAGCATAATTTTATGTAGGGTCGTCGGCGTCTGTTTAAACCGTCGTCGTTTTGTTCGGCTTTTCTCACTTCAACTAGGTGTGCTTGAATTTACTGAAATATCCTCGCTTGTAACTTTTTCTCTTTGGGTTTGGTGGGGACGTAGCATGGGAAGATTTCTGGTGAAGGGAAAGACTGAATCAACAGTTGTCACAAACAAGGGTCATGAATAAATAGCACGTGTTGGAGTCATTGTATAACTCAACCCTGTTTCTTTTTTCTTTCTTTCTTTAATTTAATTATAATGTTATATCCCTCCGCACGTGCGTAGTGCGCTCTCTTTTCTGGTGGTTCTAATAGTAAGCCAAGCCGTAAGAAGAATGTCCAAAATGTCAACAACAAATAAATGAACCAGTAAGAAAAAAATATTGATTGTGTTGGATTACCAACCATGATAAATGCGAATCACCAAACACATGTAAAATATTAATATTCGGATTATGTCAATGTGAAATTTCAATAAACACTTTAGTTAGGAAATAAGAATGCACTAATATTCAATTGGAAATGCAGTTTACTTTCTCGAATTAGGTGGAAGCTCTTATTGAAGTCGGGGAATTTGTGCCATTTAAAATAGATATTGATTGGAGAAATGACATAAAATTAATACATCAGACATAAAAAATTTAAATATTTTTTATATACTTTTTTTTATATAGTATAAGAGAAAATTTTGAGAATTTAGAAACTTTAAAGAATTAAATGAAATCTTGTACTATAGATGTCGGTAGATTAATGTCATGTTTTCCACCACATATATCATATACAGTGTTAAATAATTACTTAACTAATTAGGCCAACTAATTCTAATATTATTAACGTAAAAAATTAAATTGAAATTTTAAATTTTTAAAATGAAAAAGATCTAAATGAAACATTATTAAAATAAATTTAGGAGATCATATACAAAGTTTATATCAATAGTCACATTCAATTTCCTTCAAACACCTCACAAGTTTTTTTATGACATTAAGTCAAAGTTTAATAGAATGATCAAATTAAAAGAATTATATATAATTTTCTTTTTTAAATATTGAAGTATTTAAATAAATAATAAGCATGATTCGAGTGTTAAGAGATTTGAACACTATTTCAAATAAATGGTATGAGATTTGTTATCTAACTTTTAAGAACAGAAAAAACTCAGTTGAAATTAAATAATTCACTAAGTCTGCTTAATAGGTTATTTGAAAGATATTAGTTATTACTAAGTGGCAATGAATATTGTGGCAAATATTAAGGTGAAACACATTTATAAGTGGTATACTGTTGATCGCAATTAAAAACTATTCAAAACTCTAATGATAATTGACAATATTGTTTAGAAGTATAAGTTAATAGTTTTTCTCATTTTTATGTATGAGATACTGATTTGATTGATGTCATTTTAAGGAGTTGAGTTTTTAGAAACATATTATTTTCCTTGTTTTTATCGAGTTAACTTCGATCAAGTCATCATCTCGGTTATAAAAATTAAGAATACTATTTTGAGAAATATCATTCATTTTCGTTAAACTTTTACATGATTTTTAAATATTGGTCCATAGTCGACAACTTAATTTAACAATTTTGCTCAATACTGGATCAATAACATGATTATAATGTTTATGTTTTTATGGGAAAAGAGATGTTCTTAATTGTTCTATGAAAAATGGGTGGGTGTTTATAGTTTAATACAGGATAAATCACAATTTTAGTTTTTGCTCTAACTCAACAAATAATTAAAATTAATCTACGAATGATCAAAATAGTATTTAAAATATACAATTCACTGTCATAAAAATTTATAAAAAATATAATTTAGTGTCAAAATAATATATTATCATTATAACATTAAGAACTAAGCTAACTAACATTTTGATAATTCGATCATTAATTAAAATGACACCGTCCTATACTTTTATTCGTTTAATATATAGTTTACCTAGTCCTGATAATTTGGTTGCCATAGTTATAATAATTATCAAATCATAATTCAACTGACAAATGTCGATATTATTAAATAGAATATTTATTTTAAATTTAAATCTAAAATATTATAATTAAAAATTAATTATGATGATATTAATTATTCCATCTAAGACTTAAAAATAATTTATAGCCATAAAAATTATTTTAATTTTGTTAATGTCACTAAAACACATTAAATATTAATTAGTCTATCTTCCACGGCTACAAATTAGTAAATAATACAAATACATCTGCGTATCCACTAATTTATGTAATACTTTAATTCTAATGTTATGTTACGACGTAGCATACTGAGTTGTCTACAAACAACATTAGTCTGACATAGATCGAGAATATTGGTACGTTTCGTTCATATTTTTCCGCAGTTTCATTTGTTTTTGCAACAAATAACAACCAATGGATTATATTGAAAAGAAGTAATAATTTAATGATTAATAAAAAAAAGTTATAAGTAATGAAAATGCAAATTGATTCCCCAGAAAGTACGAACGACAACTCGTAGAAAATTATTTTTATTTATCATATCAATATCAACGATGTCATGAATAGTGCAACTTTGCGGTTCACATTGACAATTTTATATATAATTATAACAATACATGATCTTTGTTTATAATTAATCATTTCTTTATAAAATTTTATTATTGGACTTACGCTTTTTTCTTAAAATAAATGTTATGCTGATGTGTAGCAAAAGTATAGAAAATACGATATTAATGTTGATAATAACAGATGTGTAAATATAAAATATGAGAGAGTACTATTTTAAGAGAAAAAAAAAGGGAAAATTTGTTTTTTATTTAAACATAAGTAGTTAAATTTCACATCATGACACAAAAAAACAATAGAATATAAATTTGTTGAGAGGGTTCTAAGAAACAACAAATTAAATTACTTTAAAATTACAATAATTTTTAGTATTATATTTCAATCTAAAACTTTAAAATATATCATATTTTCTCAATTTTTAATTAATACAAAACTAATTATTTTCATTTGAATTTTTAAAAATAGATTATTATTAAAATATTGCAGTACATACATGCTTGTATTATATGTGATAATTAAGGGTATGGTACCGTAGTGGTTTAAGCATTTTGTTTTAATCAAAAGATTCAGAGCATACAAATTAGACATAATTATGGTACGAAGAATGCGTCCAAAAAACTAATATATTTTAGTTTATATTTTCAAAAGAATTTTCGACTTTAATTATACGGTGTCGATGATAACGCGTATTTGACCCCAAAAATAGCCACCTAGTGATGCAATGAAAAGAAGAGTTAAAATGTGTTGGTTAGGGAATTGAGGACTTGAGACACGCAAGTAAACTGAGATCACTGAAAATTGTTGGATTTCTAGGAAGATAATTAAGAATGAAAGATCATCTTGAATGTCCATTACAATGTTACTTTTTGGATGTTTTGTTTATGAATCTAATGATGGTTGCCACTTAAATTATTTGTGGTCACACTTTGGTAAATATGGTTCGCTGGCTACTTGCGGCAAAGTAAGAAAAACAATCTACAAATGATTAGGATTCTTGTTGGTGGTCTAGAATAAATCCCTAATCACTATATTTGTGGAGTGACCCAATTAGCTAGATTTGGCAGCTAATGTTCCATTCATATATAAAATTTTGAATGTCAATTATTTTTCTCAAAAAAAAAAAAAAAAAAGAATGCGAATTATATTAGCATACAGCTATGGAGTTATGATATTTGTGCCAAAGAAAAATTATTAAGGACGCCTTTTTTAAACCATAATCATATAAAGGTCTTAAAAAAAGGAGCATACAAAAGTTAAATGCTTGGTTTTGAATACATTTTTAATATAATATTTAGATATTTAATAAATGTTCTAATGATATTTGTTAACATTTGTCATTATTATTTAGGTATTTAAATTTTTTATTCTTAAATCATTAAAATAATATTTTTCTTTTTTATCTTTTAGATAATAATTAAGTTTTTTTTATTTAGTTATTTATTTAATTTTAAGTAATAATTTAATTAATTATGTCGTAAAATATCAACAATGTTATTTTATATTTTTACATAAATCAAGAAAATTCACTATCGTCTTCAAACAAAACTCAAAAAATTATCTATCATCTTCAATTAAATTCAGATTTTTATCGAATTCATAACTCAAATCTTTAATCAAACTTGTGTTTTCATCTCCAACAACAACAACAAATCAATCAAATAAATAATTCACAATTTAAGATTTGATCTCCACATCACCAAGACAATACACTTTTATTATTTCTATCATTCTCCAAGTCAAATTCATAACCTAAATCTTAAAATGTGAGTTTTTATTTGATGAATTTTATTTTGTTGTTTTTTGATATGGAAACATGAGTTTATTTGAAAATTTGAGTTATGAATTTGATGAAAATATGAATTTTGTTGAAGATAATAACTAATTTTTTGTTTTATTTAAAGATGATGAATTTTCAAGAATTATGTAAAAAAAAAAAGTAATATTATTGACATTTTAAGACATAAAAGATCAAATTATTACTTAAAATTAAATAAATGATCAAGTCAGAAAAAAAAAATAACTGAATACCGTAAAAGATATTTTGTCTACTTTAAATCGAATTTACTTCGTCTAGTCTTAAATAAAAATAAATAAAATTAACTTAGGAGACCAGAAAATTATTTTGTCTATTTTAAATGTGAAATTAACAAAAATAACATTTGATGGTCTAAAATATAGTAATTAAATGGTAACTACTTCTACTCTACAATTAATTTGGATTTCATTTTTTTTAATAACCCTTTTATTCTCATGGAACAAGTTTTCCCAATCAATATTTTTTTTATAAATAAAACAATTACTTATTTTGAAAAAATAAATCTACTTATTTCAAGAGGGTAAAAACAATATTTTATACTATATATATGATACATACATACAGGAGTAATTAATATGAGAAAGAGAATAATTAATTAGTGGTCCATTTGGACCTAAATATAAATAACGATTAAATATATTTTTAATTTTTATAAAATTTAAATTTTTTAAATTTTGTCTCTATATAAATTAAATACAACTTTTAGTATCTTTAAAATTATTCATCAAATAATTTTAGTTTCTATTGAAACAATTTTTGTAAAAAATATTTAGATCATTATCTCTATGAAAATTTAAACTTTTTTTTTTTAATTTGAGATGAATTAAATATAAATTCCTTAAATGAAAAAATTTTAAAATAAAAAAAAAAATATAGACTTAGAAGTTAGACTTTTAGTTTATTTTTTATAGACGATATTTTTTGTAATGTTATACACTTGTTTACAAAAATTTATTAAAAATATATGTTGACATAATAATATAGATTAAAATATTATGCATAATAATTTTATATGAATTAAAAATTGCATTTATTTTTTATAGAGACTAAAATTTGAAGTTAAAAATTTATAAAAAAAATTAAAAACATATTTAATTTTATAAATAAAAATTGATAAAAAAATTCAAATATTCTACACCAAATAATATGAATTTTTAATTTAATGTTTGCTTAAATTTTAATAAAGATAGTACTCTGAAAAGGATTGATTTGGAAAATGACAAAACTAATGTCAAACCACTTAAATGCATCTTTTGGATTTTGAAATAAAAGTTGGAACACGGTAACTAACAAATTTCAAAAATGATGGATAAGATAAACGAGCCACTTGAAATGGAAAATGAACTCAGTTGACTAAACAATATTGCATATTTATAATCATATAATTAATAATTAATGACCCTACAATTAATATTATTCGAAAACTCTTGTTATCAATCCACGTGGGAGCAACATATCCATAACATATAGAGTTAAATTTTTAAGGATCACAGCTAAAATTACACTCACAAAGTTGGAGTATAAGGCAAAATTGAATATGGGATAAAAGGGAAATAGCATCATATTGTTTTTACTATTTTCTTTCATATTTCTTAGCTGTTATTCTCACCATTCTTTAGTACTTTAATCAATATAGAGCCTTTTAATGGGACCCTTGTTAAAAGAATCACCAGTATTTCCCTTGGGGTTTCACATGCGCACCCAAAAATGGAGGTGTTATTTAAAATGTTGCTTTGGCATGCTATTGATCAAAGTCTATTATAAAATTAAATTTATCTCCCTTTTCTTTTTTGGTTTTATCATTGTTACATGTTCTAGAGACACAATTGCAAAGCTAGGATTTCATCTTTGGAGGACCGGGTCCAAAAATATAATTTTATAAATTATTGTAAATTTTCCAATGCACAGTATATATACAAATAGTGTAATTGATTTTTAGATGATTTTTTATAGTTAAGTAAATACATAAATATATTTATTCCAATCAATAATATTTTCTTTTTTTAGTAATAAAAAAAAAAGAAATATTCTAAATAAGAAAAACAATTCTAAACCAATTAATTTTTATTTGAGTAAAAGAATAAGGTGAATTTTTCTCACCCCAAATACTTTTCGGACTTATCAATTCAGATGTTTTCTTTTGTCAAAATGCACCTAACAATTCAGACGTATTAATTGGAAATTTTTAAAAACATACGGAGTGGGAAAAAAGTTGCGAAAAAAGTAAAAAGAAAATACTGAACAAGAAAAAAATTATAAACCAACGAACTTGAAATTGCGAGTCATGGGCTTATCACTACTTGGGCTTTTTCCCTAGGCTCGTGGGATTTGCTCATAAAGTAGCTCTAGCTTATTTTTCATTCTCTTGAACCAATGCTTAAAATCCAACAAGATTATTCATTAAAAAAATCCAACAAGATTCACACTAACAAAAGAAAGAGGGAATTTAGTGAGAAGTGAGAAAAGAAAGAGCCAAGGGATCAAGGGTTGAGTGAAATATGAGCAAGAAAAGTTCAAGTTATATTGTTGAGTTCATCTTGAAGGAGAAAGGGACAATTTCAAGGATTCTCCATTTCTATAATCTAGTTTATTTATATTAATAATAAAGATGATGTGTTAGATCATGAGAGAGTCCAAAAGTATAAGTATTCCCTCTTAATTGGTGGTATTATTTGGTCAAATCATCAAAATTATTCCTTCACATAAAAAAAGGAGGATGTGCATTCCAAAGTTATGAAGTGTTTTATTGAACTGTGAGACTGACTACACATTCAAACTTATAAAATAGAGATTTGATTTACAAGAGTTCTTGTAAATCTAAGCACTGACTACCATTATCATACTTGGAATTTTTAAGCCACATTATTTTCTTATAAATCGAAATATTCGTGAAGAGTTTCATGATTCCATCCAAGAGAACAAAACCAAGAGTGATAGTGAGAAAGAAAATTCTAACATTTGTCTTTGAGAGATAGAAAACCTTGTTTCCATCTTAGTCTGGTGAGAGTTGAGAGACATTGGATAGTGAGATTGAGAGATCCTCTTTATCAAGAGAGTTGTTGTTGAGCTTAGTGTGAGCAAGTGGTTCAAGTTATTCACAACAATACACTTACGAATTCGGTTTAATTATTGAATCTTGTAAGAAACTCATACAAGTATTTTGTGGGTCTATATATCTTGTCCCAAACACTACGCGAAAAATGGTATTTTACAGCGCTTTTTTTAAGCCATTTACAGCGCTTTTTCAAAAAATTAAGCGCTGTAGTATCCAGCGCTGTAAAAAGATACAACAGCGCTCTTTAAAATAAAAAAGCGCTGTAAATCTCTTCTAAAAACGCGCTGCTTGTTGTATTAGTTTTACGGCGCTTTTTAAAAAAAGCGCTGTAATATGCATTCCTTTATTTCAATTAGATCTCTTTCTGGGATTATAACAACAATCTCCTTCATAAATCGTAATATACAGTATCCGCAGTCTATGTTGTTAGTTTGACGAGAGCACTATAAAATAAAACATATAAGTCAATAAATATTTGTGGATTGATTGTTAATGAAATTTTAAAGCCATACATTTCAAACCTTTATTAGAATCCATGTGATTTATTTGATTTTTGCTTCGACACTGTAGCACCCATTTGAGCTCGGAAAACTTGTAAAACACTATCAAATAAATGTGATTATTAGCATTAACAGACACATTATATATATATATATATA
>NC_021160.2:6212843-6215982 GCF_000331145.2 Cicer arietinum | reverse complement strand
ATTTTTTTAAAGCCTATTACAGCGCTTTTTTTAAAAAGCGCTGTAAAAGACCTTCTTATAGTAATTTTTTTAAAGCCTATTACAGCGCTTTTTTTAAAAAGCGCTGTAAAAGACCTTCTTATAGTAATTTTTTTAAAGCCTATTACAGCGCTTTTTTTAAAAAGCGCTGTAAAAGACCTTCTTATAGTAATTTTTTTAAAGCCTATTACAGCGCTTTTTTTAAAAAGCGCTGTAAAAGACCTTCTTATAGTAATTTTTTTAAAGCCTATTACAGCGCTTTTTTTAAAAAGCGCTGTAAAAGACCTTCTTATTTTATTTTTTAAAAGCCTATTACAGCGCTTTTTTTAAAAAGCGCTGTAAAAGACCTTCTTATTTTATTTTTTAAAAGCCTATTACAGCGCTTTTTTTAAAAAGCGCTGTAAAAGACCTTCTTATTTTATTTTTTAAAAGCCTATTACAGCGCTTTTTTTAAAAAGCGCTGTAAAAGACCTTCTTATTTTATTTTTTAAAAGCCTATTACAGCGCTTTTTTTAAAAAGCGCTGTAAAATACCTTCTTATTTTATTTTTTAAAAGCCTATTACAGCATTTTTTTTAAAAAGCGCTGTAAAAGACCTTCTTATTTTATTTTTTAAAAGCCTATTACAGCGCCTTTTTTAAAGAGCGCTGTAAAAGACCTCCTTATTTTACTTTTTAAAAGCCTATTACAACGCTTTTTTTAAAAAGCGCTGTAAAATACCTTCTTATTTTATTTTTTAAAAGCCTATTACAGCGCTTTTTTTAAAGAGCGCTGTAAAAGACCTCATTATTTTACTTTTAAAAGCCTATTACAGCGCTTTTTTAAAGAGCGCTGTAAAAGATCTCCTTATTTTATTTTTTGAAAGTCTATTAGAGCGCTTTTTTACAGACTTTTTAAAGTGCTTGTCCAAAAGCGTTGTAAAAGACCTCCTAATTTTTTTTAAAAAACCTTTTTACAGCGCTTTTCCAAAAAGCGCTCTAATAGGTCCTTTAATTATGTGAAATCAAAATCTTTTACAACGCTTTTTTTATAGCGCTTGTCAAAAAAGCGCTGTTGTATCCTCCGTTATTTTTAAAATATCATACAACAGCGCTTGTATTTAATAAGCGCTATAAAAGACGCGCTATAAAATGTCATTTTTGGCGTAGTGAAACGAACATGTCACTTATGTTTTCGTAAGAGCGTTTTTTTCTTATACTAGTCGCCATTTTTTTATATCAATATCAAATAATGATCCGTTAATTAAGATTTTTTTGAAAATAATTTTTATAGTATCTTATCTTTTTATTATAAAATTAAAAATATAGTTTCAATTAAAAAATTAGTTTAAATAATTTATTTTAAATATTTCATCTACTTTCTATAATTTTTTTTTGGATAATGAAATTTCAAACAAATGATTAAAATGAAAAGCTATTTTGAGAAGTTCTTCCTAAAATTCATTTTTGAAAGATATATTTTTTTAAAAAAGTGATTTTTATTATGTTAAATTTTTTAATAATAAATATCTAAATTATTGAATGTTAAAATTACTTTTTATAATTAATAACAAATAAATCTAAAAAACTTATATTATTTTTAAGTAAATTTCACAAAACTCAAATTTAAAAACATAAAATAAGAATCAATTTTTTTAAAATTTTAAACAATGGTCAATATTAAATTAGTTTATATTTATTAAATTTGTTTTTCCTAAAAAAGTATTAAAGCATTTAATTATTTTCAAATTTTAATCTAAAACTCGTATAACGGTGACATAGTATGTTGAAAAACATATTTTTTTAAATAACTTTAACTGATTATTTTTTTCCTTTTAAACAAATTTTTTTTTTCTATGAACAATGTCATATCATACTTATATTCAACTTACTATCAGCCGGATGCATCCATGTTATTTATTTTCGAATTAAATTCCCAAATTTTGTATTACATGTGATCAAGAATCATTAATATTAGATAGTGCAACCGCTCCCAAATAGAAAATTTAGATTTTCTTCAACTTTTCTCTATTAGATACGTATAATTTAAGATTATTTTTGTACATAATCACATTTTTAAATTGTTTATTTAAATAAGTGATTTTTAAATAAATTTAGTTTTTTTTTGTGTGATTTTTTCATCTGAATGCAATATTTTTAGATTTTCAAGTTCTAATATAGTGTTTTTTGATTTTCGCGTTTTAATGTCGTGTTTATTTTGATTTAGATTCACAAAATAAATTTAATAAATTACAAATTTCAATTAATAACTTCAACGTTGTCACTGTTATAAACCTGAAGACATAGAAACCTGAAGACATAGACATTCCGATCTCTCGAAATCTTTTTCATATTTACAAGCATGTTTTGCTTTTGTATTATGTGACTGTTTTACATTTTTTTTTTACAAATTTGCATTGTTGAACAATTTGATTAATCAAAGAATATATATATATTAAAAAATTATTAATGAATTTTTTTAAATTAGTGTTTTTTGGAATATTTTTTATAGAAAAAGAATATTAAAGAAAAAAAGTTGGAGAATTGTACTGCGCACCCCCCCACTTTTACCTGCCACCCCCCCAACTATATGTAAAAGACCATATTACCCTTAATGTTAACTATAAAATCCTACAAAAAAAATAACTTTCCTTTTTTTCCCATTTGTTCGAAACTCTGAAACATCCGATTCTCCCACCCTACCAAATATTCGAACCTTTGACACATTCGAAGTGAAAAAGTAAGTATTTCTCGAACCTTTCCTTGAATGTTAAACATTCGAAGTTTTGTTTTTCCAAATTTTTCCAAAACCTTCGAATATTTCGTTGAATGTTAAACTTTCGAAGCTGTATTTTTCCAGAATTTTCCAAAATCTTCGAACATTTCGATGAATGTAAAACATTCGAAGCGTTGCGTTTTCCAGATTTGTCCAAACTTTCGAACCTTTCGTTGAATCCTAAACTTCCGAAACCCTTCTTTTTCCAGCTTTTTCCAGACATTCGAAACTCTCTATGAATATCAAACCTTCGAAGCCATTTTTTTCCAGAAATGTTCAACCATTCGAACCTTTCTCTGAACTTGAAACATTCGAAGTTCAGAAGTTTCGAAGGTTTCCTTGAAGATGAAATATTCGAAATGTAAAAG
>NC_021160.2:6189963-6212819 GCF_000331145.2 Cicer arietinum | reverse complement strand
ATTCGAAAAACTGGGTTTCGAAAGTTTGGTTTCCCAGTGAAACTTTCGAAATATTATTTGGGTTTTTTTTAATTTTTTTTCATTTGTTTTTAATATTGGTATATTAATATATTGCAGTGCCTAGAATGAGAGGAGCCTTTGGTCAGATTATTCGTAACATCATAGGTGACAGACGTGATGATGTAGAGAGAATTCCACCAACAGCATCAAACAGACGACGCAACTCCTTGAGCACCCAATCCTGATATGTTCAATGAGCTACGCACTGATTCAACACTGTCATCGAACACATTAGCATAAAGGTCTTGATGTAGATGAATCTCTTTATCCAATTGTGTTCGAACTAAAGGCCAAAATTCTTCAGTCCAACCTAACAATGCTGCAATTGCGCGAAACCCACAATTTCCATCAGCCACCACGTCTATTATCTCCTCAATATACGGACGTATAAGAGTAGGAAAATGTGTGTAAAATGGTTGTTTTGCAGAATACTGTGACGAATGAGATGGTTGCCTTGCAGAACGTTGAGATGGTTGTTTTGCAGATTCTTGAGAGGCATCAACATACTCCCAATATGACGGATCACGAGGAGTATCAAATTCTTTCTTCTTTTTACTTGCTCCCTTGGTTCTCACCTTCTCTGGTGGTGCAAGTATTGATGTTGTATGTGGAAATACAACTTCACGCACCTTAGCCCTGAATATCCTTTGACTTACAATATCGTGTTTCTTCATGTACGCTTTCATTGCTTCTAACTCTTCTGAAAAGTCATAATCTGATAAAGATTCTTCATCCTCAAATTCATTCTCAAGGCTTAACTTTCTCCAAAAAACATGAATGCTATCTAAAGGGATAACATTACCAGATATCTGCAACTTTGCCAACTCACAAGCACATGGTAATCCATGAGTTGTTCTGATTGAGCAACCACATATTGTTTTGTCAGTACCTACAATCTTCACTCTCTGCAACTGTTTGTCAATTTTTTTAAAACATTTCCTTGATACACAATGATGCAGACTTTGAAAGAATGATGAATTATACCCGTGCTCAACATCCTTGATGGTTTTCTGAAAAGAAGATTGAATGATACATATTTGGTTCTTCAACATCATATTCACAGCATCCCAACTTTTACACAAATCACCCAAACTAGTTTGCAGCATGTTTTTCAATCTCCAATGGGCAGACTCAACTCTACAAATAAATTAAATAATACAAATTAAAATAAATCACAAACTAGTAAATCATATTTTCTAAAACAAACAAATCAAATTTAAAAATACCTGTTAGATGTTGTGTTCCCCAAATGCATCACTCTATTGGTCCAAACATTGACAAACCTTTCTTTGTAAGGTGTTAACCACGAATCTTTCACATAATCAACAAAAAGAATAATATCGGCACACACTAGCTCAAAATGTTGCAGGTGATGATCATACTCCTCTACACTACTTGAATATACAATTTTTTTTCCATAAATCCATTACTTCTTCTTGCCTATCTTTTTTCACATATTGTTTGCATCTTGCCCCAACATTTTTTTCAATATGAAAACGACATAGCAAATGTATTGAAGTAGGAAACACAACACTAATCGCATTCATCATGGCAAGATCTCTATCAGTCACAATAACTTTAGAAATTAAAGTCTCAGATTTGAACAACTGTCGTACCTTTTCAAATGCCCAGATGAAGTTATCTTGTCGCTCTTGTTCCAAATAAGCAAACCCAACAGAAAATGTCAAACTAGTAGATGTGACACCGACAATTTCAAGTAATGGTAACCGATATCTGTTTGTTTTGTATGTGCTATCACATATCAAAACAAAATGAAACGTGTTTAACAACTTTATACAATCAGTATGTGTCCAAAAAATATCTCTCAAAACATCAGAATTTGATCCTCTCTTATGTCGATTTTCAACACCTCAGAAATTGCATCCGAACTTGGTGGTTGTCCAGTATATCGATATGGATTTCCTTTCTCTAAGGAGTAACCCAATATTCACTCAAATTCCTCTAATGTCAGGGCCAACTGAAAGTCTTGGAAGGTGAAACATCTTAAGAGAGGATCATAATACTGAGCCAATGCCGTGAGGGCCCCTGTTTGCACATTCACTGCCAAGAGATTTAGAATTTTCCCATATTTGTGAAAGAAACTTTCACGTTGTATAGTTTTCATTTGATTGCTGATGTCTCTTAATGAGACCCTTGTCAATAGAATCACAGGTATTTCCGTTGGGGTTTCACATGGGCACCCAAAAATGGAGGTGTTATTTAAAATGTTGCTTTGGCATGCTATTGACCAAAGTCTATTATAAAATTAAATTTATCTCCCTTTTCTTTTTTGGTTTTATCATTGTTACATGTTCTAGAGACACAATTGCAAAGCTAGGATTTCATCTTTGGAGGACTGGGTCCAAAAAATATCATTTTATAAATTATTGTAAATTTTCCAATGCACAGTATATATATATACAAATAGTCTAATTGATTTTTAGATGATTTTTTATAGTTAAGTAAATACATAAATATATTTATTCCAATAAAAATATTTTCTTTTTTTAATAATAAAAAAAAAGAAATATTCTAAATAAGAAAAAAAATTCTAAACCAATTAATTTTTATTTGAGTAAAAGAATAAGGTGAATTTTTCTCACCCCAAATACTTTTCGGACTTGTCAATTCAGATGTTTTCTTTTGTCAAAATGCATCTAACAATTCAAACGTATTAATTGGAAATTTTTAAAAACATACGGAATGGGAAAAAAGTTGCTAAAAAAGTAAAAAGAAAATACTGAACAAGAAAAAAATTATAAACCAACGAACTTGAAATTGCGAGTCATGGGCTTATCACTACTTGGGCTTTTTCCCTAGGCTCGTGGGACCAATGCTTAAAATCCAACAAGATTATTATTAAAAATATCCAACAAGATTCACACTAACAAAAGAAATGAGGGAATTTAGTGAGAAGTGAGAAAAGAAAGAGCCAAGGGATCAAGGGTTGAGTGAAAAATGAGCAAGAAAAGTTCAAGTTATATTGTTGAGTTCATCTTGAACGAGAAAGGAATAATTTCAAGGATTCTCAATTTTTATAATCTAGTTTATTTATATTAATAATAAAGATGGTGTGTTAGATCACGATAGAGAGTCTAAAAGTATAAGTATTCCCTCTTAATTGGTGGTATTATTTGGTCAAATCATCAAAATTATTCCTTCACATAAAAAAGGAGAATGCACATTCCAAAGTTATGGAGTGTTTTATTGAACCGTGAGACTGACTACACATTCAAACTTAGAAAATAGAGATGTGATTTACAAGAGTTCTTGTAAATCCAAGCACTGACTACCATTATCACACTTGGAGTTTTTAAGCCACATTCTTTTCTTATAAATCGAAGAATTCGTGAAGAGTTTCATTATTCCATCCAAGAGAACAAAACCAAGAGCGATAGTGAGAAAGAAAATTCTAACATTTTTCTTTGAGAGATAGAAAACCTTATTTCCATTTAGTTTGGTGAGAGTTGAGAGACATTGGATAGTGAGATTGAGAGAGATCCTCTTTATCAATAGAGTTGTTTTTGAGCTTATTGTCAGCAAGTGGTTCAAGTTATTCACAACAATACACTTACCCTTATTGAATTCGGTTTAATTATTGAATCTTGTAAGAAACTCATACAAGTATTTTGTGGTCTATATATCTTGTCCCAAACGAACATGTCACTCATGTTTTCGTAAGAGCGTTTATTTCTTATACTAGTCGCCATTTTTTTATATCAATATCAAATAATGATCCGTTAATTAAGATTTTTTTGAAAATAATTTTTATAGTATTTTATCTTTTTATTATAATATTTAAAAAGAATTAAAAATATAGTTTCAAATAAAAAATTAGTTTAAATAATTTATTTTAAATATTTCATCTACTTTCTATAATTTTTTTTTGGATAATGAAATTTCAAACAAATGATTAAAATGAAAAGCTATTTTGAGAAGTTCTTCCTAAAATTCATTTTTGAAAGATATATTTTTTTAAAAAAGTGATTTTTATTATGTTAAATTTTTTAATAATAAATATCTAAATTATTGAATGTTAAAATTACTTTTTATAAATGATATCAAATAAATCTAAAAAACTTATATTATTTTTAAGTAAATTTCACAAAACTCAAATTTAAAAACATAAAATAAGAATCAATTTTTTTAAAATTTTAAACAATGGTCAATATTAAATTAGTTTATATTTATTAAATTTGTTTTCAATATTAAACAAATGATTTTAAACAATTGTCAAATGAATCAATTTTTTAAAATTTTAAACAATGGTCAATATTAAATTAGTTTATATTTATTAAATTTGTTTTCAATATTAAACAAATGATTTTAAACAATTGTCAAATGAATCAATTTTTTAAAATTTTAAACAATGGTCAATATTAAATTAGTTTATATTTATTAAATTTGTTTTCAATATTAAACAAATGATTTTAAACAATTGTCAAATGAATCAATTTTTTAAAATTTTAAACAATGGTCAATATTAAATTTGTTTTCAATATTAAATATTAAACAATGGTCGATGACATGTTTTCAAAATCAACTTTTCTCTATTAGATACGTATGATTTAAGATTATTTTTGTACATAATCACATTTTTAAATTGTTTATTTAAATAAGTGATTTTTAAATAAATTTAGTTTTTTTGTGTGTGTGATTTTTTCATTTGACTGCAATATTTTTAGATTTTCAGATTATAATATAGTGTTTTTTAATTTTCAGGTTATAATATAGTGTTTTTTGATTTTCGCATTTTGATGTCGTGTTTATTTTGATTTAGATTCACAAAATAAATTTAATAAATTACATATTTCAATCAATGACTTTAACGTTGTTACTCTTATAAACCTGAAGACATAAACATTCCGATCTCTTAAAATCTTTTTCATATTTCCAAGCATGTTTTACTTTTGTATTATGTGACTGTTTTACATTTTTTTTTAGTTTTTTTATTTACAAATTTGCATTGTTGTACAATTTGATTAATCAAAGAATATATATATATATATTAAAAAAATTATTAATGAATTTTTTTAAAGTAGTGTTTTTTAGAATATTTTTTATAAAATAAGAATATTAAAGAAAAAAACTGATGGGTGCTATACATTTAATTGACCACACGAGAGAATGAAGAGATAAAAATAGTGTCGGATAAGTGTGATATATTCGTAAAATGATAAAAAAAAAAGAAGAAAAATATACATAAAATAAAATATTAAATGAGTATTTAAAAATATACAATAAATTATGACCAATCATACTTGGATTTGTATAAATAATAATAATAATAATAATAATTAAAAATTATTAATAATTTAACGATTATGATTAATCTACTGTGTAACAATTCTTTATATAATATATAATACAATGATAAATTTTGCTTATCAAATAAAAAGAAGGTAATATAATAATAAATCTATCAATAATTCTGGTCAAAATATAAAATAAAGTATTAGATAATTTTTTAATCTATAAAATTTCAATTTTTTTAAATTTCTATATTATTTATTTATTTTTAGTCCCCTAAAAAATTATTATGCAATTTTTTTTTAATTATTTTTAAAGTGAAATATGGTTAATTATCTTTTAATTTTTAAATGATCTTTTACAAGTATTTTTAGAATATTACAAAAAAGTTCTACCACAATAATTTTGATAATTTTACAAAAAAAGTTCTATCACAAAAAAGTTCTACCACAACAATCTAAATAATAAAAATATATGTGGATAAACTTTTAGTAATGTCATAAATATGTCTATAAAAATCAAATAATCCTGCTTAGGTAGTTATGTTCTTCAATTAAGAATAAATCGAACAAAAGGAGAATCTGACACAATCTTCCCCATTATATATATATGATTCTCTTATCGCACTGGTTGAAAGCATAAAGAAAGAAAAAGAAAAGAAAAGAAAATGGTATCAAACATGATGAAGCTAGTATTATTGGTGTCTGTTTTAAGTTCTGTGTATCTAACATCTTCTGCTCAAAAATGCAAGGAATTCGTATTCCCTAACCAAAAGGTATTTGCCAATTGTACTGATCTTTCTCAATCCTCTTACATCCATTGGACTTCTGATCCATGGTCTGTGAAAATAGCATTCAGACACAGTGGAATCACATTAATAGATAGATGGGTTGCATGGGGTATAAATGCAAACAATAATATGAATACATCCATGATTGGAGCACAAGTTATAGTTGTTAAGCCTCAATTAAGTGGTGCTCCAAAGTTGTATGCTACTCACATTGGTAGCTATCACACCCATTTGGAAGAGGGAGATTTTTTATATCCTTATGATCATCTGGAAGCTACCTATCAAAATAACGAGGTCACTATTTATGGTACATTTGGCCTTCCTAAGGGTACCACATCTTTGGTTCACCTTTGGCAAGATGGTCCTCTTGTTGGTTCTGTTCCTCATAGACATGAACTAGATGATGCTCACCTTCATTCTAAGGCGGTCTTGAATTTGATTTAATTCTTCTACATCATTTCCATTCTCTTGTATTTTCATTAATAAATAGTCTAGACATCGTATTTAATTAATTCACTCTTATGAAAATTAAGGGACGGGTTTATTTGTATTTTTTCTATGAATTGCATAATCATTATGAACACAATATAGTCTTCACATGCTACATTTTATTTATCCACGATATGTTTTTAACATCAGTTATTTTTTCATTCTTATATAGATTAATTAACTCTCATGTGACTCAATAAAATCTTCCTCAACATTAAAAGTGATAAAATCAAACTAACGTGGTCTAAGGGGTAAATAGGTTGATCAGATTCTTTTAACAGGAAGTTAGAGGTTGGTTTAATGGTTAATGTGTAAAAAAATTCACCATTCCGTAGAAACAATCCTAAATGTCCTTATAGAAAATTATAATCAAATAAAACAAAGATAAAGTAAAATGCTAAAGTAATTTTATGTCAACATTAATCATCAATAATTTTTTTTTTTGACTAAATCATCAATAGTAATTTGAGAAAAAGAATTCATACATGTAATTAAATTTTATATACACTATTAAATATGAAATATTAAATAATAACTATTATAGTTATAATTTGGTCAAAAGTGTAAAAAAAAAAAGGTAGTTATAATTAATTTATAATAATATATGTTTGATTTTTGAAATTTTTATCCAATACCCTACTTAATTTATCTTTTTTTATCTCATTAAATTCAACTTAAGTTTCGAAATTTTTTTGAAACACATTTATTTTAAAAAATTTGAATTATTATATACTAAAAAGTTATTTTCAAATTTTTTAAAACACAATTGTGTTAGTGAAAATTCGAAATTTGTGTTCCAAAAGACTTTAATTATCCTTCTTGACTAAAAATATGTGAAATGTCATTTTTTTTTCTTCAGTTTTTTAATGTAAAATTAATTATTTTTTTAATTATCCTATTTAATCCATATCATGTACATCACTTCTAAAATTTTATATTTATAAGAGTGGGTAACACATTAATGGTTAATGAAAATAATTTAATAAAATTATCATCTTTTTTTGCTTTTATTTATGTTTATTTCATAATATATATTAAATGAGTATAAATGATTTTATTATGAGACGAAAAAGTAATATTTTTTTTAAAGATATTATTGTAAGTATGATAACATTGATAAGGTATACGCATGCTAACATTTATTTCCGTTCAATACTCAAACAATAAAGTAGATATATTTTGAAAATCAATTCAAAATTTCATTCTTTGTATTAATTATTTTGGGAGCCAATATCTTTTTTTCCTTCCCAATATCTGCCTTTATTTTTTTACTAAAAAAGGAAATATTGACTCCCAAGACATCAAAAAGTGATGCAACCAAACCATTTTTTCAAAATTTTTGAACTAAAAAATTAACGATATAACGTGTTTTAAATAATATGACATACATATATAAAATTATTTAGATACGTTAATTGTTCATATATTATTAATTAAATTATAAAAATTTAATTTAACGACGTTGAAAGTAACGTTTTTAGAAAATTTTATTACAATTTTATAAATATTAATTGTTCAACATCATTATTTTTTAATTAAAAATTAAAATAAAAGACTAAAATTACTAAATTTTAAAATATAAAAAATAATTTTACAAATTGATAAAAATAAAAATAACTACAATTAATACAATATATTTTTAGCATTTTTTTGGAGGGAATCTTTTCAGCATGAAATGGTAGTCGCATGCCAAAATTTATTTCTGTCAATACTCAAAGAAGAAAGTGGATATCTTTCCCGTGAGCCAATATCTTACTATAAATTAAATGTTATACGACCAAAATAGGATAATTTGAGTGGTAAGCATTGACCAGATTCCTCTAGTATATGGTTAGAGATTTGTTCCAATAGTGCTTATAAAGATTTACTATTTGGATATGATTCTTTTTTTTGTTGGGACCTAAAATTTCGAGTTTTCATCGAATTTAATAGAGTCGCTACCAAAATTTATTTTAAAATAGGGAAAATATCGGAAACCCTTAAAGATATAAAAATGGTTTTTGAAATCAGATTTTGAGTTCGAAGTCGATTATGCGTAGGGAAGGTATTAGCACCCTACGACATCAGTTAAAACATGGTTACCTTTAATTAATTGTGCAAAATTATATCAACTTAAATATATATGTATACCTTTTTATTATTAAATATGAATATAAAATGTTTTTATAAATGTGATTTTTGAGATAAAAGTGTGTTAAAAAATAGTAGAACAAAAAAGAAAGTTTTTATTAGTGTACTTGATAAGAGTGTGATCTTGCTCCTACGTATCTCCCGGTGCGATTGAGAAATCAAAGCTACATAGTTCTTGGTAGAAAATGTGGATGTGTTAATTGCTTTTAAATAAATTGTATTTTGTTATTTAAAAAAAAATTAAATTTGACGAACATAAAAAAAAACTTGTTTGATTTGAATAATTATTTTAAAATATGAGTTTTAAGACGATCGAGTTGTACAACTCGTGTCTCAAAACTCAAGGAGTAAAAAGATGTCACATCTAATTTAACCTTCTTAAAAATATTTTATTATTTTTAAAATAGAGTTTCAAGACCACTAAGTTGTAAAACTTGTGTCTTACCAACTCAAATAAAATGTCACAAAAATAAAATAAAATAATTTTAAATTATCTTATTTATAAAAAATGAATTTTAGAACCATCAAGTTGTACAACTTGTGTCCTGACAACTAATAGGTTAAAAGGCAATACATCCAATCAACTTTTAAAAAAATTTATTTATACATTTAGCAGATTTAATATTTATTATAAAAATAGTTGAATTTAATATAAAAATAAGACTTATTTAAAAAAAATAAAAAATAAAATAAAAAATAAAATAAAAAATAAAATAAAAGAAAATGCTAAAAAAACATAAAACTTATAAAAGACCAATGACCTAAAAATTCAAAAAAAAAAAATATATATATATAACCATAAAAAATATCAGAAAAGTAATAAATATATAAAAAGTAAATCAACAGGAAAAATAATAAATATATGCCAAAAATATATAACTAACCTAATTTAATAAATTTAGTCTATTTTAGTAAATTTAATAAATATATAACCTTAATTTAAAAACAAACCTAATACAGAATAGACTAAAATAAGTAATCAGGATTTGGTCAAGGAAGTTACTAAAAACTAACCTAATTTAATCAATGAAAAGGCAAGGCAAATCATACTCTAAAACAAAGCGCCGCTGAAAGAGAAGGAACACAGAAAAAGTAACGTCTCCTGGTTTCTAGTATGTTTACAAAGGATGTTGATAATATAAAGAAAATAAAAGTTGGTTTTTTGGCTGAAGGTTGTGTTCATGTGTGTGAAGAAGGAAGCGAATAAGAAGTTGTGTTGGATTTTGAAAAGACTTGCTGAGGATTGATG
Source organism: Cicer arietinum (assembly GCF_000331145.2). NCBI lineage: Eukaryota > Viridiplantae > Streptophyta > Magnoliopsida > Fabales > Fabaceae > Cicer > Cicer arietinum. The sequence goes on along the minus strand of NC_021160.2, from coordinate 6,202,851 downwards.
GGTTGGCTTACAGCCTACTCTTGTAATGTGTTGGCAGGTCAAATAGTAAAAATGAAAAAAACAAAATGAGTTGTTGCAATTCAATTTTTTTATATTTTTTTTATATTATTTAAAATTTTTGTATATATTTAAGTTTAATTGTAAAATACTAATTTTGATATATTTCTGATAATAACTGCTAATAATAATTTTTAATTATTAATCGCTAATAATACTTTTTAATTATTCAGACAAAATTGAGGTATTACAGTGCCCCTATTTAATTATATTTTACGTGGTAAAAAGATAATTAAATATAAGGAATTATATTTTGTAAGTGTGAAAGTAAATTAATTTCAAGGAGAAATAGTAAAATAATTTGACATGTAAAAAAAAGTTAATAATTTGTAAGATAAAAAAAATGTAAAATAATATCGGTGATTGGCAAAAACAAATAAATATAAAAAAATGACTAACATCTTAGGGACGTAAATAAAAAATATGATCGACGTAGATAAAATGATTGTGACGTAGATAAAATGATTGTTCTTCGGTTGGTTACCGATGCGTTGATCGACGAAGATAAAATGATCACGCGTTGATATCGTCTTCGATTGGTTACCGGTGCGTTGATCGACATAGAGTGATATGATCGTATTCGAGTTGGTTATCGATGTGTAGATCGACATAAATAAAATGATGACATAAACAATGCGATCGTCTTCGGATTGATTACAATGTAAACGTATCATGAATGTGATACAAAAGTTGTTGAGTATAAATAAAAAATATGCACATAAGATATGCATGATTAATTCATTATGCATGACATAAGGAGGTTGCTGAGTATATGTAAAATATGAATAAAGACGCATAGATGATGTGTGACTATTTGAAAAAATGTAAGATGCATGCAATTAAGATAAATTCTCTTTTTATTTTATTTTTTGGTTCTCCGATCCTTATGTGACTTCATACAAGATTCAACGAATCAATGAAGATAACAATCATTATTTGCATAATGATTCTAATATATCTTGTGTAATCACATTTTTTTTTCTTCGCCTTTTGAGGCCAATCAAATTTGCATTGTTTAAAATGTTTACCCTTCATTTTTCTTATACACCCAATATCTCGCGTTCCCGTGTATATATTTTCAAGCGTCAAAATATTTAAGATTTTTTTTTATATTTTCATATATTTCAGATTCCCATATTTATTATCATAAAATAACATTTTTAAAAAACGTTAGAACAAACAACAATGAGACTAAATTTGTTTAGAAATAGAGCTCCCCCAGAGAAAGCTTTTTTCACAACATATGGTCCTTCGTAGTTCGGAGTCCACTTTCCCCGAGAATCTTTTTTTATGGGCAATATTTTCTTCAACACTAATTCTCCTTCTCGAAACTCTCGAGGACGGACTTTTTTCTCGTAAGCTTTTTTGAGTCTTTTTTGATATAGTTGACCATGACACAAAGCTATCATTCTTTTTTCTTCTATGAGATTCAATTGGTCATATCGTGATTGAACCCATTCTGCCTCTTCTAGTTTTGTTTCCATCAGGACTTTGATTGAGGGAATTTCGACTTCGATGGGAAGTACCGCTTCCATTCCATACACCAATGAGAAAGGAGTTGCCCCTGTTGAGGTACGAACAGAGGTTCTATAGCCATGTAATGCAAAGGGAAGCATTTCATGCCAATCCTTATATGTCTCCACCATCTTCTGTATGATCTTCTTGATATTCTTATTTGCTGCTTCTACAGCCCCATTCATTTTCGGACGATATGGAGAAGAATTATGGTGTTGAATTTTGAAATTATCACACAACTCTTTCATCATTTTGTTATTCAGATTAGTCGCGTTATCAGTGATTATCTTATTTGGCAATCCATATCGACAAATCAATTCTCTTTTGATGAATCTGACAACCACACTTCTCGTCACATTGGCATAAGAAGCGGCTTCAACCCATTTTGTGAAATAATCAATAGCTACTAGGATAAACCGGTGTCCATTTGAAGCCTTAGGCTCGATGAGTCCAATAACATCCATTCCCCACATTGAAAATGGCCATGGTGATGTTAAAACATTCAAAGAAGTGGGTGGTACATGTATTTTATCAGCATAGATTTGACATTTGTGACATTTCTTTACGTGACTAAAGCAGTCGGATTCCATGGTCAACCAGTAGTAGCCAGCCCTTAAGATTTTTCTAGCCATTGTGTGCCCATTTGCATGAGTTCCGAAAGAACCTTCGTGAACCTCTTGGATAATTTTCCCCGCTTCTGCTTTATCCACACATCTGAGGAGAACCATATCATGATTTCTCTTATAAAGCACATCACCATTCAAGAAGAAATTCATTGACAATCTCCTTAAAACCCTTTTGTCGTTCTCTGAAATACCCAATGGATATTCCTTATTCTTAACATATGATTTGATGTCATAAAACCACGGCTTGCCATCCAACTCTTCTTCTATTGATAAGCAATATGCAGGTTTATCTCTTTGTTGAATCTTTATGACCGGCACGTCTTGATTAGTGGTTATTTTGAACATTGACGACAAAGTGGCCAAGGCGTCAGCTAACTGGTTTTCTTCTCGAGGGATATGGTGAAAAGTAATCTTCTCAAATTGTTCTGTCAATTCTTTGATATGGGTGTGATACGGAATCAATTTAGAATCTCGCGTTTCCCAATCTCCTTTCGTCTGATGGATGACCAACAATGAGTCTCCATATACCTCAAGAAATTTTACATTTGATTCAATAGCCGCTTTAATGCCCATAACACATGCTTCATATTCAGCAATATTGTTTGTACAATCAAAACACAACCTAGCCGTAAATGGAGTGAACTGGTTTTCTGGAGAAATCAAAATGGCTCCAATTCCATGCCCTAACGCATTAGAAGCACCATCAAACACCAACCTCCACTTTTCTTTATCAGATGATTCAATCTCTTCAACTAAATTCATTATGTCTTCATCGGGGAATTCACACTGCATTGATTGATAATCTTCTACCGGTTGATGGGCTAAGTACTCTGCTAGTGCGCTTCCTTTGATGGATTTTTGTGTAACATATACCAAATCGTATTCTGATAACAACATCTGCCAACGGGCGATCCTTCCAGTAAGAGCAGGTTTCTCAAAGATGTACTTAATTGGGTCCATTTTAGACACCAACCAAGTTGTATGACATAACATGTATTGTCTCAACCGACGAGCAGCCCATGCCAATGCGCAACATGTTCGTTCAAGTAGTGAATATCTTGTTTCACAACTGGTGAACTTTTTGCTCAAATAATAAATAGCATGTTCTTTCCTACCAGATTCATCATGCTGCCCCAGTACGCAGCCCATTGACTCGTCAAGTACTGTTAAGTACATAATAAGTGGTTTCCCAGGAACAGGGGGCACTAGGATGGGAGGTTTTGATAAGTACTGCTTAATCTTTTCGAAAGCTTTTTGACAATTCTCATTCCATTCAACCTTTTGGTCTTTGCGCAACAATTTGAAAATCGGCTCGCATGTAGCGGTGAGGTGCGATATAAACCTTGCAATGTAATTCAATCTACCCAAAAAGCCACGAACTTCTTTTTCAGTGCGTGGAGCCGGCATTTCTTGTATTGCTCTTACTTTATCTGGGTCCACCTCTATCCCTTTTTGACTAACGATAAACCCAAGTAATTTGCCTGATCTTACACCAAATGTGCATTTAGCAGGGTTTAAACGAAGTTTGAACTTCCTTAGTCGCTCAAATAACTTTTGAAGGTTAACAACATGGTCTTCTTCAGTTCGAGATTTTGCGATCATATCATCCACGTAAACCTCTATTTCCTTATGCATCATGTCATGAAACAAGGTTACCATTGCTCTTTGATAGGTTGCCCCGGCATTCTTCAATCCAAATGGCATCACTTTATAGCAGAAAGTCCCCCATTGTGTGATGAACGTAGTTTTTTCCATATCTTCGGGAGCCATCTTGATTTGATTGTACCCTGAGAAACCATCCATGAAGGAGAAAAGAGAGTATTGAGCAGTGCTATCCACTAGGACATCAATATGAGGTAGAGGAAAATCATCTTTAGGACTAGCTTTATTTAAATCCCGATAATCAACGCACATTCGAACCTTTCCATCTTTCTTTGGAACTGGTACAATATTAGCCACCCATTGAGGATATTTTGCTACTGCTAAGAAACCAGCATCAAATTGCTTCTTGACCTCTTCTCTAATTTTAAGCGACATATCAGGTCTCATCCTTCTCAACTTCTGTTTAATTGGAGTGTATTCAGGTTTTAGTGGTAGCTTGTGTTCAACTATGTTAGTATCTAACCCGGGCATATCCTGATATGACCATGCAAAGACATCCACATAATCAATTAAAAGTTTAACCAACTTTTCTCGCTCACTTTCTTTCATAGACATACCAACTTTAACTTCTTTTTTATCATGCCCAGTCCCTAAATTGATCGCCTCAACAGGTTCTTGATAGGGTTGGATTATCTTAGCTTCCCGTTCAATTAAGCTTTCTAGTTCTGGGGGAAGCTCACAATCGTCTTCACAATCCTCATCGGCATGATTAATCAGACGTTCAAAGTTACAAGAAATGGTTCTAGCGCTGTTATTTTCAACATATTCATTTTCGACTCTGCATTGTTTAAAAGAAAAAAAGAAAAAAATATATATATGAATAAAGATTGCCAAAAGAAAGAGAAAAGAGAGAAAAAAAACAAAACAAAACAAAACCAGTTGGAGAATTCAAAAATGCATTTATTGATAATAAGTACGGAATTGAAATACATATGCCCTAATTAGTTATCCTTATAGCCTTGGGCAGAGCAAAAGGAGTTAAAAATACATAATTACTTTGAACATGAATTAACAAACACGGGAAACTCGATGATCTTCCAATTGTTGAGATTGGTGTTTGGAGGACAAGGGTACACTAGCTTGAGGGTATCATCATCACCATGATCCTCTTCCGCAACAGCCACCTGATCAGCATATATTATTCCGGCGCTTTGAAAATTTTGACGAATGTCACAAATAGGAATCTTCTGTGAATTCGGTATCCAGTTTTCTCGACGAGTCACCTTGTTTTCTCTTTTTTCCTTCGCAGCCTTTTCTTCATCAGCTTGAGTAGGTACATATCCCAACCCGTACCTATTGTTCTTTTCTGGTATTTCTATCAACTTCCCCAAATTGAGAAAAACTCCTCCTTCTAACATGGATTTGGTAGACTTCAATGATATGGTAGATTGTTTTGGTTCTTTTAAACGATATCCTTCACCCATGAAGACAACATTGGCAATTTCTAATGCTTGAAAGAAAGTCTCTATGGCTTCCTCCGTGTCTTCAATGTAGCCTGTAGAAGATAAATGACTTACTATCATATCTTCTTCCCCATATATTATTACCAGCTTATTGTTCACTGTAAACTTTAGCTTTTGATGGAGAGTGGATGTCACTGCTCCAGCAGCATGAATCCATGGTCTCCCTAAAAGACAACTGTACGCCGGTTTAATATCCATTACTTGGAAGGTTATCCCAAAGATGTGGGGTCCGATTTGAATTGGCAGGTCAATCTCACCAATCACTTGTCTTCTAGATCCATCAAACGCTTTCACCACCAAAGCACTAGGCTTCAAACAGGCTCCCTCAACAAATAGCTTTGACAGTGTTGATTTAGGCATGACATTTAATGATGAACCATTATCTACTAGCACTCGTGCAAGAATGTGATCGTGACACCTCATAGAGATGTGCAGTGCCTTATTATGCTCTGTCCCTTCAGCTGGTAATTCATTATCACTAAAACTCAGGCAACTACTAGCAGTGATGTTACCGACAACTCCATCAAACTGATCGACAGTGATATCGTGAGTAACATGGGCTTCGTTTAGAACTTTCATCAGTGCCCTTCTATGTGCTTCAGAATTCAATAACAAGGAGAGAACTGATATCTTGGAAGGGGTCTGATTTAGCTGATCCACCACCTTATATTCACTTTGCTTGACAAACTTCAAAAATTCACTAGCTTCTTCTTCAGACACCGTCTTTTTACTGATCTCTTGTCCTTTTATGGTATGATACATATCTTCTTTTCCTTTTTCTCCATTAACCTCTTTTTTCCTAAGTTGCTCAGGAGTGTATACTCGACCACTCCGAGTCATTCCACCAATCCCTGAGATGTTAGTGACCTCAGTTCCTTTAGGTTCACAATCATCACTTGGTTGATGATCTGCCAAGTGGGATGTGACTTCGTATTTCCACGGTACTGCCTTGGTATTTCCATAAGGAAACGGGATTGGTGTTTGGACAATTATTGCATTTGGCTTGTTATGAGTTGACTTAAGATTCTCTTTTTTGTAAAGAATTTCCAATGGTTTTGGGAAAGATATATTATTTTCCACACACGACCCCATGGTGAACACATGACCATCTACTGCATGTTGGTCTATCCCATCTTCAATGAAATTCACAGAGGCGTTCCCGTGACCTGGCAAAGGATTGCTCCCTATGTTGGGATTGTCCTCCTTGAAGGTAAGCCATTTTGCATTAATCAATTCTTGCACTTTAGATTTTAGGGCTTGACAATCTTCAATGGAATGCCCAACGGCTCCTGCATGATATTCACATTTGGCATTTGGATTATACCATTTTGGAAATGGTGGTTCAAGAGGTTTCATTGGTCTTATGACTACCATTGAATTTTGAAGTAAATGGGGCAACAATTGGCTATACGTGACGGGAATTGGATCAAAACGAGTTATCCTTTTTTCTCGATTGACAGGTGGTCTGTAGTGATTTGAGCTTGGGTATTGATTTTGTGGGGAAAATGCGGTAGGTGGTGGTTGATAAAAAGGTGGTCTTGAAGGGTGATATTGAGGGAATGAAGCTTGTGTGGTTGCGGCCACATATGGATAAGGGGTGTAAGGATTTTGTGGTATCGGGGGCTGGAAAATTGGGGGTCGATAAGAATTGATGGGTGGAAAATAAGAGATTCTGGGGTTTACCATTACAGCGTTAGTGTCTCCTTCTTTCTTTTTTGTGAATGTCGTCTGGGGTCGTTTCACGCTAGTTGCTGCACATACGATCTTGCCACTCCTCATCCCACTTTCTATCCTTTCTCCTATCATGACAAGGTCAGAAAAGTTTGATGACATACTCCCAATCATCTTGTCATAAAAAGGCGACTGGAGAGTATCCATAAACATACCAACCATTTCTCTTTCAGATAATGGGGGTTCTACTTGTGAGGCCATTTCCCTCCACCGTTGTGCGTATTCTTTGAAAGCTTCGTTGTCATTTTTCAGTGAATTTTGCAATTGCATCCTATCAGGGGCCATGTCAACGTTGTACCTGTATTGCTTCAAAAAGGCATCAGCTAGGTCCTTCCATGAACGAATTTGATTTCGCTCAAGATGCATATACCAACTTAACGATGCCCCACTCAAACTGTCTTGGAAGAAGTGAATGAGAAGTTTATCGTTATGAGCATGAGATGCCATTTTTCTGCAATACATAGTTAGATGATTTTTAGGACATGTGTTGCCCTTGTATTTTTCAAAGTCAGGAACCTTGAATTTGGCAGGGATAGTCACATCAGGAACCAAACACATATCGAAAGCTTCAAGGCCATAAACATTATACCCCTCAATAGCTTTTATTCGCTCTTCCAAGACATGGAATTTTTCCTTTGATTGTGTATCATCCCCAATGTGAGGTTGATGCCAATTTCCATTAGTATCGAAATGGGGTACTTGGGGTGCAATATATGGAATATTTTCTGAGGGTTGAGTGTTTTGGGGGTTTAAGTGGTTTGGGTTGTTTTCCATGGGGTTGACGACTAAGGGTGGAGTATAACCGGGTGGAAGACCGTACATAGGAAATTGTATAGTTGTTGTACGAGGTTGCTGGGTAGTCGGGGTAAAGCCTGGTGGGTGAGAAGGAGTGGTTTGGTGTTCTTCATTTGCAGCCGGAGGATTCTCATCAGTATTCCCCTTCCTTGACAAAGCTTGTATAGCTTCTAAGATTTGATCAACCTTGTCCTTCAATTGGTTGACATCCATTCTCATCACCTCTTGATTTTGCTCAAGTTCTTCCATGATCTTCGAGTTTGCACGAGTCCGATAAGGGTGTCGGGGAAACAGCTTTATTGATTTTTTCTGTATCTTTTTTTTAAATAAAAAAAATATTATTATGAGTATGCATTAAACATGAATGGAATGAAAATGCAATTATTTTTTGGATGTTTGGGGAATCATAAGTCTTGCACGAATTATTAATGAAAGAAGAATATGAGAATCGATAAACAAAATAGCAAATCCTTCATTGATGAGAAAAAAGTACATTGCATTTAAATTAAAAAGCTACATCGACTATTGTATTTCAATCATCTTTTTCAAGAGGACAACCAATCTTCTCCTCCAATTCTTCTACTAAATGTTTGCAATATTCGACGAACTTGTAGACTTTGATTGGAGTGTTGAGTGGATGCATTACTGCATCAATCTCTCTTAGATGTTTTGGAATTTTTATGATTGCCTGATTAGCTAGCATTGCCAATTTCGAAAAGCAATCTTTCCAATGCTTGCCTTTATCTTCCAATTCTTTATAAATCTCTTGGTTCTTCAATTGCCCAAGCAACACCATGAAACGCTCCTCCCAGTATATGGTTTCATCCTTCAAGTCATTATAGATCTTTTCTTAATAATCAATGTAATTCTTCAACTCACTAGAAGCTTCCATTTTTGCTTTTAATGCATCTTGATGTTTTGAGAGTAATTCTTCGATTTCTTCCTTCTGTTGCCTCTCATTCCTAACTTGACTCTCATATTTATCTACCATTTCTTTCAGTTGCTTCGTTAAATCTTCAAACTCCTTTTTTATGTTCTTCTCAGAGCTTGCTGATTTTGTCCACAATTGCTTCCACATATAGGCTTCTTCAATAGCTGCATTCCTTTCTTTTTTAGCGGCTAAATCATGGCACTTTTGCTCTAGATATTTTCTTGAAAAACCATGAATGGCTCCTTTTTCCTCTTTTGTACTTGTCAACTCTCTTATGTCGATTTTCAACACCTCAAAAGTTGCATCCAAACTCGGTGGTTGCCCAATATATCGATAAGGATTTCCTTTCTCTAAGGAGTAACCCAATATTCGCTCAAATTCCTCTAATGTCGGGGCCAACTGAAAGTCTTGGAAGGTGAAACATCTTAAGAGAGGATCATAATACTGAGCCAATGCCGTGAGGGCCCCTGTTTGCACATTCACTGCCAAGAGATTTAGAATTTTCCCATATTTGTGAAAGAAACTTTCACGTTGTATAGTTTTCATTTGATTGCTGATGTCTCTTAATGAGACCCTTGTCAATAGAATCACAGGTATTTCCGTTGGGGTTTCACATGGGCACCCAAAAATGGAGGTGTTATTTAAAATGTTGCTTTGGCATGCTATTGACCAAAGTCTATTATAAAATTAAATTTATCTCCCTTTTCTTTTTTGGTTTTATCATTGTTACATGTTCTAGAGACACAATTGCAAAGCTAGGATTTCATCTTTGGAGGACTGGGTCCAAAAAATATCATTTTATAAATTATTGTAAATTTTCCAATGCACAGTATATATATATACAAATAGTCTAATTGATTTTTAGATGATTTTTTATAGTTAAGTAAATACATAAATATATTTATTCCAATAAAAATATTTTCTTTTTTTAATAATAAAAAAAAAGAAATATTCTAAATAAGAAAAAAAATTCTAAACCAATTAATTTTTATTTGAGTAAAAGAATAAGGTGAATTTTTCTCACCCCAAATACTTTTCGGACTTGTCAATTCAGATGTTTTCTTTTGTCAAAATGCATCTAACAATTCAAACGTATTAATTGGAAATTTTTAAAAACATACGGAATGGGAAAAAAGTTGCTAAAAAAGTAAAAAGAAAATACTGAACAAGAAAAAAATTATAAACCAACGAACTTGAAATTGCGAGTCATGGGCTTATCACTACTTGGGCTTTTTCCCTAGGCTCGTGGGACCAATGCTTAAAATCCAACAAGATTATTATTAAAAATATCCAACAAGATTCACACTAACAAAAGAAATGAGGGAATTTAGTGAGAAGTGAGAAAAGAAAGAGCCAAGGGATCAAGGGTTGAGTGAAAAATGAGCAAGAAAAGTTCAAGTTATATTGTTGAGTTCATCTTGAACGAGAAAGGAATAATTTCAAGGATTCTCAATTTTTATAATCTAGTTTATTTATATTAATAATAAAGATGGTGTGTTAGATCACGATAGAGAGTCCAAAAGTATAAGTATTCCCTCTTAATTGGTGGTATTATTTGGTCAAATCATCAAAATTATTCCTTCACATAAAAAAGGAGAATGCACATTCCAAAGTTATGGAGTGTTTTATTGAACCGTGAGACTGACTACACATTCAAACTTAGAAAATAGAGATGTGATTTACAAGAGTTCTTGTAAATCCAAGCACTGACTACCATTATCACACTTGGAGTTTTTAAGCCACATTCTTTTCTTATAAATCGAAGAATTCGTGAAGAGTTTCATTATTCCATCCAAGAGAACAAAACCAAGAGCGATAGTGAGAAAGAAAATTCTAACATTTTTCTTTGAGAGATAGAAAACCTTATTTCCATTTAGTTTGGTGAGAGTTGAGAGACATTGGATAGTGAGATTGAGAGAGATCCTCTTTATCAATAGAGTTGTTTTTGAGCTTATTGTCAGCAAGTGGTTCAAGTTATTCACAACAATACACTTACCCTTATTGAATTCGGTTTAATTATTGAATCTTGTAAGAAACTCATACAAGTATTTTGTGGTCTATATATCTTGTCCCAAACGAACATGTCACTCATGTTTTCGTAAGAGCGTTTATTTCTTATACTAGTCGCCATTTTTTTATATCAATATCAAATAATGATCCGTTAATTAAGATTTTTTTGAAAATAATTTTTATAGTATTTTATCTTTTTATTATAATATTTAAAAAGAATTAAAAATATAGTTTCAAATAAAAAATTAGTTTAAATAATTTATTTTAAAATATAATTTTAAATATTTCATCAACTTTCTATAATTTTTTTTTGGATAATGTAATTTCAAACAAATGATTAAAATGAAAAGCTATTATGAGAAGTTCTTCCTAAAAATCATTTTTGAAAGATATATATTTTTTTTAAAAGTGATTTTTATTATGTTAAATTTTTTAATAATAAATATCTAAATTATTGAATGTTAAAATTACTTTTTATAAATGATATCAAATAAATCTAAAAAACTTATATTATTTTTAAGTAAATTTCACAAAACTCAAATTTAAAAACATAAAATAAGAATCAATATTTTAAAATTTTAAACAATGGTCAATATTAAATTAGTTTATATTTATTAAATTTGTTTTCAATATTAAACAAATGATTTTAAACAATTGTCAAATGAATCAATTTTTTAAAATTTTAAACAATGGTCAATATTAAATTTGTTTTCAATATTAAATATTAAACAATGGTCGATGACATGTTTTCAAAATCAACTTTTCTCTATTAGATACGTATGATTTAAGATTATTTTTGTACATAATCACATTTTTAAATTGTTTATTTAAATAAGTGATTTTTAAATAAATTTAGTTTTTTTGTGTGTGTGATTTTTTCATTTGACTGCAATATTTTTAGATTTTCAGATTATAATATAGTGTTTTTTAATTTTCAGGTTATAATATAGTGTTTTTTGATTTTCGCATTTTGATGTCGTGTTTATTTTGATTTAGATTCACAAAATAAATTTAATAAATTACATATTTCAATCAATGACTTTAACGTTGTTACTCTTATAAACCTGAAGACATAAACATTCCGATCTCTTAAAATCTTTTTCATATTTCCAAGCATGTTTTACTTTTGTATTATGTGACTGTTTTACATTTTTTTTTAGTTTTTTTATTTACAAATTTGCATTGTTGTACAATTTGATTAATCAAAGAATATATATATATATATTAAAAAAATTATTAATGAATTTTTTTAAAGTAGTGTTTTTTAGAATATTTTTTATAAAATAAGAATATTAAAGAAAAAAACTGATGGGTGCTATACATTTAATTGACCACACGAGAGAATGAAGAGATAAAAATAGTGTCGGATAAGTGTGATATATTCGTAAAATGATAAAAAAAAAAGAAGAAAAATATACATAAAATAAAATATTAAATGAGTATTTAAAAATATACAATAAATTATGACCAATCATACTTGGATTTGTATAAATAATAATAATAATAATAATAATTAAAAATTATTAATAATTTAACGATTATGATTAATCTACTGTGTAACAATTCTTTATATAATATATAATACAATGATAAATTTTGCTTATCAAATAAAAAGAAGGTAATATAATAATAAATCTATCAATAATTCTGGTCAAAATATAAAATAAAGTATTAGATAATTTTTTAATCTATAAAATTTCAATTTTTTTAAATTTCTATATTATTTATTTATTTTTAGTCCCCTAAAAAATTATTATGCAATTTTTTTTTAATTATTTTTAAAGTGAAATATGGTTAATTATCTTTTAATTTTTAAATGATCTTTTACAAGTATTTTTAGAATATTACAAAAAAGTTCTACCACAATAATTTTGATAATGTTACAAAAAAGTTCTATCACAAAAAAGTTCTACCACAACAATCTAAGTAATAAAAATATATGTGGATAAACTTTTAATAATGTTATAAATATATCTATAAAAATCAAATAATCCTACTTAGGTAGTTATGTTCTTCAATTAAGAATAAATCGAACAAAAGGAGAATCTGACACAATCTTCCCCATTATATATATATGATTCTCTTATCGCACTGGTTG
>NC_021160.2:6165283-6179963 GCF_000331145.2 Cicer arietinum | reverse complement strand
TCAAATAAAACAAAGATAAAGTAAAATGCTAAAGTAATTTTATGTCAACATTAATCATCAATACTTTATTTTTTTTGACTAAATCATCAATAGTAATTTGAGAAAAAGAATTCATACATGTAATTAAATTTTATATACACTATTAAATATGAAATATTAAATAATAACTATTATAGTTATAATTTGGTCAAAAGTGTAAAAAAAAAAAGGTAGTTATAATTAATTTATAACAATATATGTTTGATTTTTGAAATTTTTATCCAATACCCTACTTAATTTATCTTTTTTTATCTCATTAAATTCAACTTAAGTTTCGAAATTTTTTTGAAACACATTTATTTTAAAAAATTTGAATTATTATATACTAAAAAGTTATTTTCAAATTTTTTAAAACACAATTGTGTTAGTGAAAATTCGAAATTTGTGTTCCAAAAAACTTTAATTATCCTTCTTGACTAAAAATATGTGAAATGTCATTTTTTTCAGTTTTTTAATGTAAAATTAATTATTTTTAATTGTCCTATTTAATCCATATCATGTACATCACTTCTAAAATTTTATATTTATAAGAGTGGGTAACACATTAATGGTTAATGAAAACAATTTAATAAAATTATCATTTTTTTTTTGCTTTTATTTATGTTTATTTCATAATATATATTAAATGAGTATAAATGACTTTTATTATGAGACCAAAAAGTAATATTTTTTTAAGGATATTATTGTAAGTATGATAACATTGATATGGTATACGCATGCTAACATTTATTTCCGTTCAATACTCAAACAATAAAGTAGATATATTTTGAAAATCAATTCAAAATTTCATTCTATATATTAATTATTTTGGGAGCCAATATCTTTTTTTTCCTTCCCAATATCTGCCTTTATTTTTTACTAAAAAAGGAAATATTGACTCCCAAGACATCAAAAGTGATGCAACCAAACAATTTAAAATTTAATAGTTTTAATCATTTTTTTAAAATTTTTGAACTAAAAAAATAACGATTTAACATGTTTTAAATGATACGACATACAGATATAAAATTATCTAAATACGTTAATTGTTCATATATTATTAATTAAATTATAAAAATTTAGCGACGTTCAAAGTAAAGTTTTTAGAAAATTTTATTACAACTTTATAAATATTAATTGTTCAACATCATTTTAACATATAATATGTTATATAAAATATGTCACATCATTATTTTTTAATTAAAAATTAAAATAAAAGACTAAAATTACTAAATTTTAAAATATAAAAAATAATTTCACAAATTGATAAAAATAAAAATAACTACAATTAATTCAATATATTTTTAGCATTTTTTTGGAGGGAATCTTTTCAGCATGAAATGGTAGTCGCATGCCAAAATTTATTTCTGTCAATACTCAAAGAAGAAAGTGGATATCTTTCCAGAATGAGTTCATAATTTATATTAACTCTCCCGTGAGCCAATATCTTACTATAAATTAAATGTGATACGACCAAAATAGGATAATTTGAGTGGTAAGCATTGACCAGATTCCTCTAGAATATGGTTAGAGATTTGTTCCAATAATGCTTATAAAAATTTACTATTTGGACATGATTGTTTTTTATTTATAACTTTAAACTAATTTTGTAATGAAAAAATAGTTTGATATTATATTTAATGTTTTTTGAAAATTAATTTCAAACATTTAATTTTACTTTAAATCTACATTTATCCATAAACAGCACAAATGTTACTTTGGCATTCCTCATTTTCTATTTAAAAGTATAAAAAAATTTATGGTTTCCATTTTATCATAGATATAAAACAAGTGGAAGGATCTTTTGTTCTACCAAGGACTAAAACAACTTGTAGAATAACTTTTTAAGGACTAAATAGATTAATTTTATTTTATAGGAACTAGAAACGAAATTTCAAAATTTTATGAGAACTATTAGGTTACTTAACTCTAAATAAAATTAAGGTGGTGCATGAATATTTGTTTAAATATTTATTAATTTTTTTTACTAAAAACTATTATTAGTGCAGATAAGGGTGTAAATAGGTTGAGCAAAGTTAGCATTTGCGAAATAGTTTGTCAAAAAAAATCTAAAGTCTAATCTTTGCCAATGGTTTGTAGTAAACTTATTTTTTAAGTTTGAGTCTGACGTTAATAAAAGTCTGATATGACATGTTAGTATATCTAAACAACTATTTTATTTTAACATATTAGAATAAATAATCAAACATATATTTAAATAGACTAGCAAATTAATATATCAACAAAATTAAATTATATTTTGATATTTAACATGACATTTTGAAAAATATGACATTATACGATATCCTATTTTAATTCTATTTTATAATAACATATTTAAATATGTCAAAAACTCAATAATTAAGATTAATAGACGTAAATTTCTAAAAGTTAATATGTAACAAAAAGATCAAAAGTTAATATTATAATTATTATAATAATAAAAAAAATTGTTTTATATTTATTTAAATAGGTCGACTTAATAAACTTAAAAGACTTTTTATGTGTCCGTAGTATGATATTTTTAATTAAATAGATTATTTTAGAAGTCTTGATCTGATGTATTTTAAAACAAAGTTTGGTTTTAGCCTAAAATAAACTATATAGTAGACATCTATTGATCGGGCTGAACTATTACCACCTCTAACTATATATAAATGAGTACATATATGATTCCTTAATTACTCAAAGAGTTAGAAAATTAAAATTGATACCCACGTAAATCTTCAAATACACGCCTCACTCTATCTTCTTATAAATCAATGCAGGCACCTATCTATGTGCAAATTCGGATTTTTCACTTTAATTGTTATTTTATTTTTCTTATTTTCACTGGTTTGTAAATTTGATGAATCTATTTTAAAATTCAATATTTTTTGTCATTCCATCGAATTTTTTAAATTTAATTGCAATTTGAGTACTGTTATTTTCACCAACTCACAAATTTGTTTAGAAGTTGACATTTTTGATCACTTCTTCGTATTTATAAATTAAGAAATAATGATTTGATATATTTTAAATGAGTTGATATAAGATTTAATGATATAGAATCATCTAGATGTATTAATTATTTATATGTTATTAAATTATAAAAATGAAAGTTTTTCGAAGTTGAAAATTAAGTTTTTAGAAGGTTTTATTGAAATTCATAATTATTACTTACTTCACGTCATCATATCATTTTCACATTATTTAAATCAAATCACATTGTTATTTTTAATTTAAAAAATTAGAATGAGGGTAGTTTGGACATTTAAGAAGGCTTAGTTTCATAATTATTACTTACTTCACGTCATCATATCATTTTCACATTATTTAAATCAAATCACATTGTTATTTTTAATTTAAAAAATTAGAATGAGGGTAGTTTGGATATTTAAAAATAAAATTTTTAAATGAGGGGGTACAGGGTTAATTGAGGGGGTACAAAAGCCAACTTTCTGAAATCAAGCATGCTTACATGGGTCTTGGAATGGGCTTTTGGGCTCGAAGAGGAGTGCCTTGAAAGCTCACTTTTCAACATTCACATTTCAAGATTTCACTCAAACATCCACATTTCAATAAAGACTCTTTCTTCTACTAATACGTTTCTTTATTGAACGATCTCATGCCACAACTTTGAAATTTTAACCATGGAGAATACTAATGACTATCTTGCTTAGAACATTGTTTAAACATTCAAACATTATGAATTTGTATTGGAAAACGATATATTTATTACTATATTAACAAGTGTTTCATTTAAACTTTTAAGATAAAATTTTCTTCTTAGTAACAAAATAAAAGATAAAATTTTATTAAATAAATCCTTAACATACTTGTGAGCAACTTGCTTTTAATTATTAGCTGTACAATTACGTACGTTCTCTAAGTTGAGTCTACATAATTTATAATTTTTTAGAAAGAATAATAATGTTTTATTTATTTTTATAAATACGGAAGAATCAAACATCCACAACAGAAGGGAATTACTGTCACTTTTTTTTTAATAAGTCGTGTTGCATATATTTTTCTTTCCATGACATAACAACATTTACATTTCCGTCAACCATATTATGAACTATGAAATACGAAGGATATAGGTTCGAAATTTGAAAACATAGCACGTGACCCAGTTAAGGGTCAAAAATTGTTCCTCTCACATATAATGTTCAATTTCATTAGATATGAGCCGTATATATAACTAAATATTAATATAATAAAGAATAAGATTAGAAGGAAAGTTAACTCAAAAAAAAAAAAAAGATTGGAATGAAAGTATTTCATTTATTATGATGTTGATAAGTTTGCATGATAAAATATTTTTACCTATAAAGATATCCATCGGCTTACGACATAAATTTTAAAATTATATTTTTAATTTTCTTTTTCCAATTATTTTTTTTACGTTTTAGGGAAAACAATTTAAATTTGAAAAAGGAAGATTCTTTTATAATATCAAAAACTATTTTTAATAGATTTTATTGTGTAAATTTCATGGATTGAGTGTGAGGAATATGTGTCTACTTAATTATGCTCTTATACAAAAAAAGTGTTGGACGATGAAGACAAAAAAATGATGATTGTGGGCTAAAGTGTTATCACACAAATATTGGTGAAGTTTTGTTGGTAATGGTAGAAGTGAAGGAAAAAAGTATTTGTGGTGGAAGGATATTTGGTTCAATAAATACTTATTTTCGAAACTGGAGAATGGTCGGGACACTTTATTTTGGAAGGATATGTGAGTAAATGGGGAAGTTTTACTTAATAAATTTAGTCGTTTGTTTAGTTTGGCCACATAAAAATGTGATAGTGGCAACTATATTTAGTAGTACAATCGGCATGGGAGGTAATGGATGGATGTGGATGAGAGGTCTTTTCAATGAAAAAAAGAGCTTTTGTCAAAATGTATTTATTGTTTAACTATTTTTTCGTTGCAGGATCATAAGATAGATAGGTGGTCGTAGAGACAATGACACAATGATGGATACTCAATGGAAGATGCTTACAATGTGTTGTCTGAGGCTAATCAACACTTTTAGATGCTGCAATATGATTTCGTGTGGAACAAAAATGTATTCTTGAAGGTTGTAAAATACATGTTTTTGATGAAGACAAAGACTAAGGAAAGTGATCAAGTTGCAAGCTCAAAAAGAAGTCAAACATCAAAGACAACTATGGTCAAATATGCTAGAAGTTTTATAATGTAAAGGTACATGATGCAATCTAATATTCGTATATTTCAAATGCACATAAGAACCTTTCATTTTAGCATATGCATCAAAAGAATTTTCAAAGTGTCAAAATATATAAATAATGTTTGAAAATAATATTTTTGGCAAAATACAATGTTGTATTCGAATACAACATGTTGTAGCCGAATACAGACAAGTTAGTAGCTAAAATTGAACATCTGTATTCGACTACGAGATGATGTAATCGAATACGAGTGCTAAGTCAGTAGCTAAAATTGAACATTTGTATTCGAATACGAGACAGTGTATTCGAATATGAGTGCTAAGTCAGTAACTAAAACTGCACATTTGTATTCGACTACAACCTGATGTAGCCGAATACAAAACCAAGTCAGTGGCCAAATTCAAACATCTGTATTCGAATACAAGAATGTGTATTCGAATACAAGCTTCAAAATTCAAATAAAACTGAACGTTAAAAGGATGTGTATTCGACTACGCACAAGCTGTAGTCGAATACAACTAGAAACAATGCAATTTTTCAATTATGAAATGATTCCAGATCATTGCATTTCTTCATCAAACCTCTAGGAATGAAGGCCACTGATTTGAAGTGATGTCTATGGAGTATAAATACCCATAACATCAGTTTAATAAAAACCAATCCTACAATCAAACCTTGAACAAACTTTCTAAAATGTTTTGATTTATTCAAGGTTTCACTTTTATATTTCAAGTACAGATTTTACATTTTCATATCATTAAGAAAAGTTCTCTAGTGTACTTGAAATTATATTGGATTGTTATCATTGTACATCAACTGTTATATCATATTAATCTAACTCAAAATCAATATTGCTAAACCATTCAAGTGTTGTAAATTGAGAAAAATGGTGTTCTTTCTTCAAGTTTTGTAAACTAAGATAATGGCGTGCTATCTTAGGGTCATTGTTAGGAGTTTGTAGAAAAGGTCCTATGGTGGGACTTGTACTTATTCTAACAATAAGTGGATTAATCTCTTGTGGTATGCAAGAGGACTGGTTGTACCCTTGGTTATAAGGGGAACCAGGATAAACTGATGTGTTCCTTATTTTTCGGCCATTTATCTTTTCTATACACTATCTTAAATCAGAAAAATCAAACATTAAATATCTAAAAACAAGAAAATTTCTAAATACCTAATTCAACCCCCCTCTTAGGTGCGCCTCTGTTCTTACAATTGGTATCATAGCAGGTTCCTTCCGCACAACCAATTTTTAGAGATGGTGGTAGTAGCAATAAACAGACATGCTTCGTTGGAGAACACTATGACTATTGGAAGATACGCATACAAGCATATCTTGAAGCACAAGGAGATGATATTTGGGATGCAGTAGAAAATGATTCCTATGTTCCAAAAACAGTCGTTGACAATAAAGAAGAATCAAAAATTAAAGTTTCATGGACAGATGATGACAAGAGGAAAGTGTTATTTGATAAGAAGGCCAAAAATATGTTACAATCAACACTTGGAATGGATGAATTCTTTCATGTGTCACATTGCAAAACGGCTAAAGAAATCCGGGATACACTTGAAGTAACACATGAAGGAACTATTGAGGTAAAATGTTCCAAACTCAACACATTATCTCAAGAATATGAATTGTTTCGAATGGAGCCCAGAGAATCTATTCTGGACTTGCAGAAAAGATTTTCTCATCTAACCAACCACTTGATGGCGCTTGGCAAAATCATCACTAATGGTGAATTGAACCTTAAAGTTCTAAGATCATTAACAAGAGCATGACAACCTAAAGTAACGACAATTTCTGAAAAGAAAAACCTATCAAAAATGTCTCTTTCTGCACTTTTCGAAAAACTTCAAGAACATGAAATTGAATTTAAAAGGCTAGAACAAAATGAAAGTCAAGAGAACAAGCCAAAGAGCATTGCCTTAAAAGCGGAGTCAAAAGAGAAAATCAATGATGAGAATTCAGATGAAGATGAGAACATCACCTCATTTGTAAAGAAATTTGGTAAGTTCCTTCAAAATGAAAAACTTATAAATTTGGAAAGAAAAGAAAAACTTTCAGGGAGAAGGATGTCTCCACTTCGAATCAAAACTTCACTTGTTTTGAGCGTGTGCCCAAATATTAAGAAAAGTGCTCATAAGAAGAAAGAATCCAAAAAAGCTTATATAGCATGGGAAGACAATGAAGTCAGTTCATCTTCGGAGTTGGAAAGTGACGAATGTGCAAATGTTGCATTGATGGCATCCCACCAATCCGACGAAGAAGAAGAGGTTAGTAACAAAGAATTAATTATTGAGTATAATGATGCTCAAAATGCAATTAAAGAATTACTTATGGAATGTAAAAATCTGTTCAAAATAGTGTCAACTCAAAAGAAACAAATTTCATCTCTTAAAGAAAAACTTAACATTACGGAAAAGAATTCTGAAAAATTAAAACAGAATGTTACATGCAATAAGTGTGATTCTCTTTCTTTCAAAATTATCCAATTAAATAGAGTAATTGAAAGATATGAAAAAGGACAAGTTGAATTGGAAAATGTTTTAAATATGCAAAGATATTCAAATGACAAAAGTGGTCTTGGTTATTCAAAATTTGATAAACCAAGTATAAATAAAACTATCTTTGTTAAAACAAGTGACCAATCTAAAGAGAAAGTTATAATTATGCAAAGAGATCATCATTTTAAAGATAAAATAATTCAAAAGAAATCTCATATACATACATATAAAAGTAAATATACTTCTATATGCTTTTATTGTGGTCAAAATGGCCACACACCTAATGCTTGTCATTTTAATAAATTTGGTGTTCCAAATGGGCATTACGTGTGGGTCAAGAAAGGTACTAATACAATGTATTGATTCTTTGTAAGTCACTTCTCTTCAACATCTAAAATCTTCACTTGATATGTTGATAAAATTGATTCTTTAATGTTTATGTGTTTTGTAAATATGATAATGTGCTTTACATTTCGTCTTTTTAGTGAAAATTTCGTTTAAAAAAAAAAACTAGATTACAATTTACAACTATTCACCATTTACCTAACTAATACTATTTTTGTTCATTTACTTAAGATTTTATTGATTAAATCACGAAAATTAAGAAAGTTGATTGTAGTATTAAATTTGTTAGTAATTTGTTTTACTAGTTTACCTTTAAAGAGAAATAATTAGTGTGTAGTTTTATTGTATTATTTATTATAAATTATAGAAAAATATGTAACATAATTAACGATAAGTTTGTAAAAAATAATTAATGCAGTTGAAAAAGTAAAATGAATCTTTTAAAATGGGACAAAGAAAAATCGCAAGAGAATCCTATATTTAAGATGAGATCTATTTAAGTCTTCACTAATGTAATACTTCCAAATCCTAGAACACATCTCAAGCAAACTCAAATTTGTGGATTTTTTCATATATATCCCACTTTTTGTAAAAAAAAAAATTTATAAAATACCCCACTTTAAAATTAATATACCAAAATATCTTATTTTTTGGACCTTTAAGAGATCGTATTCTAAGGATTCGACATTCTATTCACATATTTTTTTCTTTCATTTTTTTTTTGTATTAATTGATAAAATATACAAAATAATAAATAAATAATTAAAAATATTAATTAATAATAATATAAAATTCATTAAAATTAGTATTAAAAACAATTATAGAGATTTAATAGAATTATCGGTAACATTTAAATAATATTTTGAATTACAATCGAATAATTCAACATTTTATTCCTAACATTTAATTTATTTATTAGGTATATAAGTAAAAAAATCCTCCTAAATTAGGGGCAAAACAGTCAAATTATTTATCTTAACAATTATGTTAAGGTAACATTAAAAATTAAAAACAAATAAAGAGAAAATATACAAAACATATCCACTCCTCCCATTTCCACATAGTCATCTTAAACTATCTCTACTCAAAATATATTTTTTCTCACAACCAAAAAAATATGTTATTTTTTTTATTTAGAAAGCTACTATGTTTTATTTGAAATTACTCTAAGCCACGTCTTTTTATTAAAAAAAATTAATTAGAAGTTTTTCATTCTATTTTAGAGTATTAAATTACAAATAATTATTAATATATTTCTTCTTATTATATTATTATATATCTTTCTTTTTTTCTCAGAAAACAGACGTAATTTAAATATATTTATAGACCAAAGAAGAATACATACATACATATATATATATATATATATATATATATATATATATATATTAACAATATAATATGTTCAAAAGAAATGGATATATGTGAAAAAAATTCCAAATTTGTAGGATTTAGTAAACTTATCATATACATTTTTTTTTCTCCCTCCCCCATATGCTCTTTAATGTTCAATAACCAATTGAACTACACCAATTGTTAAACTTATATACACCAAAAAAAGTACAAATTAAATTTCTTTGTTCAAATAATTTTACTCACACATGTAAATATAATATATTAATTTCCTCATACATTCTGAAAAACTTGCAACTCTCTTTATTTTCTCAAATGAAAAAAAAAACATTTTTTTTTATGAAGACTCAAACAAACATGGCATTACTATGTTATTATATCCTCAAATGTGTAAAACTAATTTACACAATATTGACAAAAATAAAAAATAATTATTTTAATAATACATAATATATAAATAATAAATAAAAAATATAATTTCATATAGTAATAAATTAATATAAAATTAAATGTAGCGTGGAAATATTTCTTCAAAATAAGAATAAAAACCAACAATAATGAAGAAACCAACAATATTGTAAAACTATTATTAATATAACAATATTGTAAGCTAAATAAGAGAACTTTATTAGACACCTATTATGACCGAAATCAAGCTTTTTTCCCTTCTTCCCTGTTGCCATCGAGCTCTTTCCTTTTCTTCTGTTACGGTTAACGTTGCTCTCTCTTTTGCCTTATATTTATTTAATAATCCCTTTCTTACAACCAATGGCCTGATCCAATTACCTCACTATTACGGCTCTTTTTTATTTTATTTTTTTCTTCTTCTCTTTTAATAATAAAAATAACAAAACCAATAAAAAAAATTGGTAGTCCCACCTAAAACTGTCAATTTTACAAGTCTATTAATTATTGGTTCAAATCTACGTTTTGAAAGAGTAAAAAATTTTATAGTTTAAAAATCCCCAAAACCAACAAAATTCCTAAAATTATATGCGTCTATGGCCCACTTTTTTTTAAAAAAAAATATTTTTTTGATTCTTTTTCTCAAAAAATTTCGATAAAAAAAGTTCGATTTTTTAAAGATTTACAATTTTTTTAAAATTTTATTATTCGAGAAAAAAAATCGATTTTTTTAAGATAAATAATTTTTTGATTTTGCTTACAATCTTTTTTGAGAAAAAAATATTTTAGATTTTCTTGAAAAAAATTTCTAATATTTTTTTGAGAAAAAAAAACATCGAAATTTTTTCAAAACAAGTAAGTCGGTTAACAAAATATTAGATCTATGAGTCAATTGAACCCCTCCTTTAAAATCCACTGAAATAATAGATTGGAGTTTAAAATTCATTTCAATAAAAAACTAACATTAAGAGCTTATTATGAGATTTTTTAAAAGAGACTTGAGATTTTAAGGTTCTTTTTAGGATTCTACTTCCACCCGGTAAAATCAACTTAAATATTTATCTTTTAGTGTTATGTCAATTACGTTTTTTTTCTTCATATCAAACGCACCAATTAAAAATAATAATATTTATATGAGATACTTCAAATTAAAATTTAGATCATTGTTAGTGTTGCATTAAGTTTATTTTAATTTTTCTAGCTATTTTCCTAAACTAAGTTTAAAAATATTTACAATAAATAATGTGACATAAATATTGTATAAAGAATTAAAGAGAATTGTTTGATAACTATGAGAAACTAAATTAAGTTTCAAATGATGTGACTTTAAGTATAAAAAATGACGTACGTTCGAATGATTGAATATTGATACTATAATCAACATCGCTTCAAGATATATGAGTTGTCACAAAAAGTTAATAAATAATATCTTAAAGAAATTTATTTTTATGATAAAAGATTTCAATTTTTTTCTCAATAAAGCACTAGCACTGTGCATTTGACATAATTAAATTTCAAAAAAATGACATTAAAAAACTAGGAAAACATAAGTATCTTTAGCATAAAATCAAATCTATATAGTATATTATTTATGTACGAATATTTTACGCATACATTTAATAATATGTGGCCACATTATTTAACTAGTCTAAAACACATAATTAATGTGATATCACATAACTAGATGTATATACATGTGTATAATATTTTGAGTTTAATTTTAAACCAACAACATTATATCACAATCAATTACAACATGATATCCGAATTAATTACGTAAGATTTTAGAAATTATTATGATAAAGATTAATATAAACTCTTTACATTGACAACTTATACAATCTAAAATTACCATATTCTAAAAGTTCATCTTAATTCATAAATTTATATTTGAATTAAGTTGCAAAATCCGATTATATAAGCAATTTCTAATAATTGATAAAAAAAATGTTAGTAGAGATTGTCTTAGCTACCAAACATGTCATTTTAATTAGGAGTCTTACTAAGGTGTATTAACAAGCAAGTGAAGAAAGTTGAAAAGAAAAATTGTCGCAACTTTATATGCTTTTACGAATAGAATTTTTTCAATCTAGGTAATGCTTTTGCTCTCCATATTTTTTTTATAAAATTTTAATTCAAAATTATAATTTTAATAAAAAAAATAAACTAAAATTAAAATAATATCCCACATGATATTTGATAGTCAAGAATATTGGTCTATGTCATCAAGGGATTAACCAATATTGCATAATGAAAAGTAGGGGGCCAAAAAGGATGCTTTGAAAATGTACTTGAGCAAAAATTGTCGATTTAAAAAGTTAGGATTAAATGTGATTTTACCCTTTTTTATTTATTTAATATATAAAGATACAAACAATCTTTCCTTTTCTAGTAATTTTGACTTTGGTTGAAATGTTGGATTTCTTTCATCGGTAAAATATGCATTGAGTTTAATTGTAAACTTGCATCAAAGTTGATGATATTTTTTACCTTTTTCAAACAAATATATTTTATTGATTAACCTTTATTTATATTTTAAAATGAGACAAGTATCCTATTTATGTAAAAATATTTTACACATCATTCAATGATTTGTTACCACATCATTTAATCAGTTTAAAACACATATTTGTTGCACTCAATAAATGATATGATGAACATCTCACCATATATATGTGTAAAATATTTTGAATTTGATTTTTATTTTACACTAATAGTAGAATATCACAATTAATTATGTGTATGAATTTAAAAATAATATAAAAATTAAATGTTTTTACATATATGATGAGTGTGTATAAATTTAATTCAAATAATTAAGTTAATCTTAATCTTACCATATTCTTCTGATGCTTACCATATTCTTAAAGTTAATTTTCAGTAATAAATTTATATTATAATTAAGCTCCAAAATCTGATTATTTAAACGGTGTCTAATAATTGATAAAAAAAATATAATTTTTAATTATTTATTTTAAATTATCATTATTTCATTTAATATACAAACATACATACAAACAAACTTTTCTTTTCTAGTAGATACTTTGGTTCCAACGTATAGTTTTTTTTTTCATTGATACAATGTGCATTAAATTTCATAAATCATAAAATTTGTTCAAAGTTGATAATATTTTTCGATCAAATACATTAATATTTTTGATAATTTTTACTTATATTTTAAAATGGAAAAAATATATTATTTATGTTAATATATATATTCTACACATAGATTTAATTATTTAATAATATGTTATCACATCATTTAAAACACATATTTATTGCTCTTATTAAATGATAAATGGTGTGATATCACATCTATTAGATGTGTGTGCAAAATATTTTGAGTTTAATTTTCATTATACATTAATAGTCGTATATCATAAACCAATCATCTATATGACTTTAAAAGTCATTATCATAAAAATTAAATCCTCCAAATAATTTTACAAGTGTGATTGAATGAAGTGTAAAAATAATTTACACTACTGACTATATCAGATTATATAAATTAAATTCAAATATTTTATATATTGAGAATTTAATCAAATTAAAATCTTACCATATCCTAAAAGTCCATCTTAATTCATAAAACTTTTTATAATTTTTTCAATAATTATTCAAAGGAAAAAACTTATATTAAAGAAGAGTTCATGCTTGTGATTTTATATAAGCTTCTCTTGTTCACATGTATAAACACAAGATACAAAAGTGAACTTTCTAGAACTTCTAGGGTAAATTAAGCTTAAGGAATAATCACCAAATAAGTCTCCGTCCCTCATATAAGCAATCCAGGTCATCCATTTGATCATAATCCAACGTCTATTAAGTTAACTTAAAAGATTCTTAAGACTCTTTCTTTTGATCTTTAGTATTTTGTATTAAATGAGTGCGAATGTGTCACGTTGCGTATTCTAGTTCATCAACTCTACTCCTGTGTAGTGTATGTTTAATGTGTAGTGTTCATTTTTTTTTTGTTTTTACATTTAAAAAATAAAAAACACTTCATATTTGTGTTATTAATTACTTTGAATACTTCAGTAACTATTAAAATGATGTCATTAAATACTTTTTAAATATATATTTTATTAATCACTTTTTAAACATATATTTTATTAACCACTGTACACTACATTAATTATTTTAGAGTACTTATTCAACCACTAAATCGCATAATTCAAAGTGTATAATGTTTTACATTTTAGAAATTAATGAGAAATACCTTAAATAAGTAGTTAATAATTTGTATTTAATGATTAATGAAACATTCAAAGTGGTTAATAATATAAACTTGTGTTATGAAAAAACGAAGATCAATGAGTAATTATACCAAAATTGTTTTTGGTTTTGTTCAGAAAAATACAAATTGATTGAAACTGAAAAACAGAGATTGATCAGATTTAAACGAATAACGTTCTCCGTTTTCTGACTAACAGAATTAAAGCTTTACAAATCTAAAATGAAAACACACAATTGTTAACTCAGTTCAGATATTAACTCATACATCTGGGAGATTGGATCCGAATTGAATTAGCACACTATAATAAGATGAAAAATGATTACAACTATCTTGAAGTTTTCTACCGCCAGTTTTGCATACTTCTTTCAAAACTGCAACTTGCTTACTTTTTTTCTATATTTTTCTTCTCTTGTTTTAGCTTATATAGAAGTTGTTTACGATTTAAGAATAACAAACTAATTAGTTACAACTAATTAACTGAAAACTAACTACAAAAAACTAACCATATCTCTAATGTCTTCTAATTAAGTATCACATATAACAATCAATATATATATATATATATATATATATATATATATATATATATATATATATATATATATATGTCTGTCAATAAAACTAAAAATACAAAAA